>NW_006159460.1:264310-288235 GCF_000334495.1 Tupaia belangeri chinensis | reverse complement strand
AAAGAAAAAAAGAAAAGAAAATCATGCCTGGAGGATATATGTGCATGCCCAGAGTCAGAAGAGAATGGAGGAGAAGAGATTGCAACGTGGCTACCCCTGGAGGGTGATTTCCCATTTCTGTCTCTTTCTCTCTCTCTCTCTCACTTTCTCCTGCAAGCACACACATCCTAGAGCAAAACTAAAATTCAAGAAATAGAAACTATTTGGGGCCAGCAGATGGCATGGAGGTTAAGGGGACTGGATCCCACATGGCTGACTACATGGTTCGAGTCCCAGACCCAGTGGTTTGAGAAACACTCCAAGTGCTTGTGCAGATATGCCCAGAACCTGAGAGGAGACTAGAGGAGGACTGTGGTGGACAATCCCCCCAGGGTATGATTTCTCACTTTCTCTCTCTCTCTGTCTCTCTCTCTCTGACAAGAACACACACCCTATAGAGAAAAAAAAAAAAAAAGAAGCAGCAGCAAAAGAAGAAGGAGGAGGAGAAGAAGGAAGAGGAGAAGAAGGAAGAAAAAGAAGAGAAGAAAAGAAGAAGGAAGAAGAGGCAGCATATTTGATTCAGTTCATTCAAGAAAGGATCAGAAGAGCTGTGGCTTGGCTCCTGTGCCACGCTGTGTCCGGGCGGGTCAGCTGCTGAGCCTTGCCCCATGCCAGCTGCCAGCACCCACGGCCCAGAATCCCAGCAGCAGCTCCTGAAGCTTGTCAGCGGTTTCCTCGGAAGAGTCTTCCTGGCATACGGCCTTCCTCTCCCATCCATTGGCGTCCTCGTGCCTCCCTTAAATAGCAACACTGAGCGGCAAAGCCCAGACCTCAGCCTGCACTGGCTGCAACGTTGTCTCTCGTCACCCAGGGACCAAGAGGCAGCTGAAATGGGGCCCCAGATTTGTGCGGCTGTGTTTAAAGGAAGATGCAACGCCTTAAATAGATCTGCTTCTCCTGGGTTATTGGTCCACTGTAGAACAAAATAAAGGAAAATTGAAAAGAAAAAAAAAGCATGTGTGTATATATATATATATATGTATGTATGTGTGTGTGTATGTGTATATATGTATATATATGTGTGTGTGTGTGTATATATATATATATGTATATATGTGTGTATGTGTATATATGTATATATATGTGTGTGTGTGTGTATATATATATATATGTATATATGTGTGTATGTGTATATATGTATATATATGTGTGTGTGTGTGTATATATATATATATGTATATATGTGTGTATGTGTATATATGTATATATATGTGTGTGTGTGTGTATATATATATATATGTATATATGTGTGTATGTGTATATATGTATATATATGTGTGTGTGTGTGTATATATATATATATGTATATATGTGTGTATGTGTATATATGTATATATATGTGTGTGTGTGTGTATATATATATATATGTATATATGTGTGTATGTGTATATATGTATATATATGTGTGTGTGTGTGTATATATATATATATGTATATATGTGTGTATGTGTATATATGTATATATATGTGTGTGTGTGTGTATATATATATATATGTATATATGTGTGTATGTGTATATATGTATATATATGTGTGTGTGTGTGTATATATATATATATGTATATATGTGTGTATGTGTATATATGTATATATATGTGTGTGTGTGTGTATATATATATATATGTATATATGTGTGTATGTGTATATATGTATATATATGTGTGTGTGTGTGTATATATATATATATGTATATATGTGTGTATGTGTATATATGTATATATATGTGTGTGTGTGTGTATATATATATATATGTATATATGTGTGTATGTGTATATATGTATATATATGTGTGTGTGTGTGTATATATATATATATATACACACACAGAGAGGAGAGAGAGATCTGGAGACGACTGGCCTGAGCCCCTTCTCTGCCACCGTAACACCCGGTTCAGGAGGGATGGCCGCCATGATTCCATCGCAGCACCGTGCAGCAGGGAACTCAGTCTTAGGCACTCTCCAGGAAGCTTGAAATCATAGGACAGAAGGTGCTCCCGAATTTGCAGGGCTCCCAGGCAGGCTCCCTGTCAGAGCAGACTGCCTTCCTGATGCGGTCCCACCCCTGGAGCCTGGGCCTGCGTTCCGTACAGGAGCCGAGTCCCTCTGCTTAGGAGAAGGGAGGACGAGGGCGGTTAGAAGCAGTTTCCCTCCTGGATCCTTCACAGACCACGAGCTGCAGAAGTCAGGATCTAAAAGGTTGGAGGGTTCTTTCTCTTTTTTTGAGAGTTTTTTGTTTTGTTTTCGTTTTCGCTATAAGATGTGTGTGCTCACAGGAGAGGCAGAGAGAGAAAAAGCAAGAAATCACCCCCATGAGGGATGACCATGCTACAATCCCTCCTCCATCCCCCTCTCAGGATTTTGGCACGCACACACACATGCAGGGTGAGGTTCAAGCTGCCGGGTTGGTGACTTGAGCCCTGGTCAGCCATGTGAGTGTCCAACAACATAACCATTACTCCATGTGCTGGTCCCAAGACGGTTGTTTCTCACCACCTGCTAGTGACTCCTGCCCGTGTCTCCCGGGTGGGTTACTCTCGGCGCTAGACAGAGGCCTGTTCGGCCCGTCAGTGGCATTTATAGACGGACGGCCTCGGCGGACGAGAACTCAGGGTACCCACTCAGTGCACGGAGTGGGACAGGAAAAAGCTCTCCCTGAGGCCGAAAACGAAAGGCCCTGTGGGAACTGGAACCCCTGGACGCCCGTCCACACGCCACTGGACGCTCGCCCACAGAGGGGTCTTGGTGTGGTCCTTCGTTTCAAAAGAACCTCCACTGAAATGTGCTCTTCTTAGGTGATACCTAGAGATACTTTTCCATTTTTAATCACTCAGCTTCACAACTAAAGATCACCGTAAGATAACTGTGTGAGGATCGAAAGGCTATGATCCCAGCCAAAACCAAAAGCAGAGGGAGGCGTGTTTAAACAGTGCAGACGGCTGTCCCTGCAGTCCGTGTGACCGGTACTGCCTGCTTGTCCATGTCACTGTCTGCCGGATCCAGAGACCTGCAGTGAGCCCCACCTGCCGCTGCTCCCTCCGGGCCCCTCACGGCTGCCCTTGGACCTTGGCACCTCTGCTTGGTGCCTGGAACAGGCTTTTAGAGGACCCAGCCACATGTCACAGCGCGCACAGGGCATGGCGTGGGGGCACTGAGTAAAACTTGTCGAGTGAGTGAATAGCTGGGCTGACCGAATGAATGAATGAGCGAAGGCTGGTCTCGGCACGACCCCCTGGCTACTGGTCCTACTGCATCAGGAACAAGGCTATGCATGTGTGGCACATTCGAGGTTTGGCGACGACTTTTTAATGTAGAAAAAGCCTTCAACTTGGATTCTAAATATCCTCTTCCCAGAGTCCAGGAAAAAAAGGAAAAGTGAAGCTGGCCTCCTGGAGTTAAGGGATCTCTTTCCTTCCTCCTTTAAGAAGGCCTCTTCTTTGGGACCACGGCACCCCTCCCCTTTGGGGGTTGGATTACCCTCCGTGGGCTTCCCTCCCTGCAAGGTACAGCGGACCCATCAGGGACAACAGGCCCTGAGTCTAAGCGGCACTAGGACAACTTTCTGTAACAGAATCACTCCCAGGGCCGGCCCTCCAACGCCAGGTTCTTTGTTTTTAATACACGTAGGATAGATGCATATAATTCTTTTATTTAAAAAAAAAGTTTGTTTTTTTTTTTAGAAGATTTTACTATAGGTGCACTCGCCAGAAAGAGAGAGACAGAGAGATAGAAAACTAGAAATCACCCCCCGGGGGAATGGCCATGCCACAATCCCTTCTCCTCCATTTTCCTCTCGGGATCTTGGGCACCAGTGCACATGCGCCCGGTGTGAGTTTTAAGCCACCGGGTCTGGGACTCAAACCGTGGTTGACCACGTGGGAGTCCAGCGACGTGGGAGTCCAGCTACGTAACCGTCACACCATCTGCTGGCCCCTTTCCACTAAACCATTAGCTATGTCATCTAACAAAGCCTAATGGAAGGAGTCACCATCTGCCCATTGCACAGGGCAGTACACCTGGGCCGGGAATCTCCTGGCCACCGTCGAGTTCTGCCGGTCACATCATTCATTTTCAATGGCATTGCATCGGAATCCTTCTTAGCTCAATTCTTTTTTTTTTTTTTTGGAGAGGTTTTTGCTATAGGGTGCATGCACTCTCCAGACAGACAGAGAGAGACAGAGAGACAGAAAGCGAGAAATCACCCCCCAGGGGGGATGGTCACGCCACAATCCCTTCTCCTCCATTCTCCTCTCGGGATCTTGGGCACGCACACACACGTGCCCGGCATGAATTTTAAGCCACCGGGTCCAGGACGCGAACTGCGGTCGACTACATGGGAGTCCAGCGACATAGCCATTACGCTAACCGGTGGTCCCCTTAGCTCAATTCTTACATGGTTTCTTAGAAAACCTTCTACACACAAGTGTGCGAAGCTCTCCGATGGACATTTGTTTTATTTTATTTTTACAATATGTACTGGCTTCATTATTAAGAATATGTTATGCCACATATTCCCCATGGACTCATCCTCCTTCTTCTTTTTTAAAATTTTATTATTATATTTTTTATGTTACATTTAATCACATATATGTACTCAGTGTATCACATTTCTTTTTTACAACATGATTACCATACGTATCAGTCAAGAGAAAGGCATTACTATCCACATCACAATCATCAAATAGCTTTTCATTTTTTTCAGCTTATTATTTTTTATCCTCATTTTTTAAACATTCGATCACTATACCTCACTTGGCTTGTAAAAAGAATTTACCTAACATGAAATATTTCTCAGACCACTGCAGCTGAGAATACTAAACATGTTATTGTCAACAGCTAATAAACCATTTCTGTGTCCCTCAAATGTCATGCCTCTCTATTTGTTCTCATGCTTTCCTTCTGGTCCCCACCCCAATCCACACTGTCTTCAGCGTCCATAACTATTTTCAGTGCTTTTATGCCCTCCAGTATTTCAACCTCTACCATAGAGTGCAGCTAGTCAGTATATGTTAAGTGAATACATGCAATATCTTTCTTCCATGGCCTGGCTTGCTCCACTCAGCAATAAATCTTCCACATTTGACCACTTTCTATCAAATGCCAGGATCTTATTGTTTTTTATGGCTGAATAGTATTCCATAGAGTATATGTGCCATACTTCTTCAATCCATTCCTCTGTGGACATTTGGGTTGGTTTCATGTCTTAGCGATCATGAATAATGCCCCAATAAACATTGATGTGCAAGCGCTTTTCCAACTGAGCAGTCTCCTGTCCTTTGGGTAGATACCCAGGAGTGGGATTGCTGGATCAAATGGTAGTTCTATTTGTAGGTCTCTGAGGAACCTCCATATTGTTTTCTACAGTGGCTGGACCAGTTTACATTCCCACCAACAGTGTAGGAGGGTTCCCTTTTCACCACATCCCCTGACAACACTTACAATGTTTTATATTTTTAATCTTTGCCATTCTGACAGGGGTTAAGTGGTATCTCATTGTGGTTTTAATCTGCATCCCTCTTATGATGAGGGATGTTGAGTATTTCCTCATATACTTTTTGGCTATTCATGTGTCTTCCTTAGAGAGATTTTTTTGTTTAGTTCATTTTCCCATCTTTTAATTGGGTTAATCTTTTTGTGTGTGTGTGTCGGGGGCGGGGGGTAAGCTGCTTGAGTTCCCTGTGTATTCTGGTTATCAGTCCCTTGTCTGAGGCATAGTTTACAAAAATATTCTCCCATTCTGAGGGTTGTCAATTTACACTAATCACTATGTCCTCTGCTGTGCAGAAACATCTTAATCTGATATAGTTCCACTTGCCTATGTTAGGGATTATTTCCCATGCTTTGAGAGTCTTATTTGAGAAGTCTTTCTTACCCTAATGTCTCCCAGAGTTTCCCCAGTGTTTTCCACAAGTAGTTTTATAATTTGAGGTCTTAGGTTCAGATCTTTGATCCATTTTGAGTTGACTTTTATTAATGGTGAAAGATGGGGATTCAGTTTCATCTTTCTGCAGCTGGGTACCCAGTTTTTCCAGTACCATTTGCTAAAGAGATTTTCCTTTTCCCAATGGATTAACTGGTATCCTTTGTCAAAATCATTTGGCTGTAAGCTTTATTTCTTGGGTTTCTATTCTAATCCATTGGTCCACCTGTCTGTTTTTGTGCCAATACCATGCTGTTTTGCTTATCACAGCTTTATAGTATATTTTTGGGTCAGGGAATGAGATGCCGCCCACTCCACCTCCTTGCACAAAATTGCTTTGGCAATACAAGGTCTCTTATAATTCCAGACAAATTCTATGATAGTCTTTTCTAGATTTGTGAAGAATGTCTGGTATTTTGAATGAAATTGCATTAAATATGTGTATTAATTTAGGTAAAATTGCCATTTTGATTATATTAATTTTTCCAATCCAGAATCATGGGATGTCCTTCCATTTTTTTATGCCATTTTCAATATTTTTTTAAAGATTTTCATAGTTTTCTTTGTAAAGGTCTTTGACTTCCTTAGTTAGGTTTATCCCCAGGTATCTTATACACTTTGCGGTTTGGGTAAAAGGGATTCCTTTCTTCAGATCTATTTTGTTCAACTTGTTCATATATAGAAATGATATCCATTTTTGGATGTTGATTTTGTATCCTGCCACTTTGCTGTATTCATTTATTACTTTGAGAAGTTTTTCTTTGGGTTTTTGTTGTTGGGTCTTCTAAGTACACCATCATGCCATCTGCAAATAAAGATATTTTCAATTCTTCTTTGCCTATTTGAATGCATGTTATATTATTTTCATTTCTAATTGCATTGGCTAAGACTTCCAGCACTATATTAAAAAGCAGTGAAGAAAGTGGGCAGCTTTTATTGTGTTGAGAAATTACCCTTCTATACCAATCTTGCTGAGAGTCTTAATCATGAAGCAATATTGTATTTTATCAAATGCTTTCTCTGAATCAAGTGCAATAATCATATGATTTTTATCTTTCTTTCTGTTAATATGGTGTATTATATTTATGGTCTTGCATATGTTGAACCACCCTTGCATCCCTGGAATAAAGCCTGCCTGGTTGTGATGAATAATCTTTTTATATGTTGTTGGATATGATTTGCAAGTATCTTGTTGCGATTTTTGCATCTGTATTTATCAGAGATAGTGCTCTGTAGTTTTCTTTTTTTTTTGTCATGTCTTTGTCTATTTTGGGAATGAGGATGATGGAGGCTTCATAAAATGAATTTGAAAGGTTTCCTTCCTTTTGAATCTTTAGAAATAATTTGAGTAGAATGGGGGGTTAACTCTTCCTTAAAAGTTTTGAAGAATTCAGAAGTGAAGCCATTGGAACCTGGCTTTGTTGGAAGGTTATTTATTACTGATCCAATCTCCTGGCTTTTATGGGTCTATTCAGGTTCTCTATGTCCTCCTGATTCAATCTTGGTAGATTATATGCATCCAGGAATTTGTCCATCTCCTCCATGTTCTCTTGTTTGTTGGCATATACATCATAGTTTCCTCTAATGATGTTTTGTATTTTTATTGTGTCTATTGGGATGTTGCCAGTTTCATTATGTATCTGATTTACCTGGTTTCTTCCTTTCTTCTTCATCAGTCTAGCTAATGGTGTGTGATCTTGTTAATCTTTTCGAAGAACCAGCTTTTGTTTTTATTTATTTTCTGTATAGTTCATTTATTTTCTATTTCACTTATTTCTGCTCCAATCTTTGTTATTTCTTTCCACCTGGCATTTTTTGAATTTTAGTTTTTTCGATTGTTGTTTTTTCAATTCCCTGAGGCATGATGTTAGGTTGTCTATTTGCTACCTTTTCTTCTTATGTACTCTAATCGCTATGAATTTCCCTCTTATGACAGACTGCTTTTGCAGTGTCCTGTAGATTAGAAAACTTGTGTACTCTTATCATTTGTTTCCATAAGGTTTTTGATTTCAGACTTAATTTCTTTAGTAGTTAAGAAGTCATTCAGGGACCAGCAGTTGGCATAATGGCTGTGACGCTGGACTCCCATGTAGCTGACCATGGTTCGAGTCCTGGACCTGGTGGCTTAAACTCACGGTGGACGTGTGTGCGTGCATGCCCAAGATTCTAAGAGGAGAATGGAGGAGGAGGGATTGTGGCATGGCCCTACCCCCTGGGGCGTGATCTCTCACTTTCTGTCTCTCTCTGTTTCTGGCAAGCGCATGCTCCCTATAGCAAAAACCTCTCCAAAAAAAAAAAAAGTCATTCAGAAGTAGGTTGTTTAGTTTCCATATGCTTATGTATTTTTGATGATGTTTCTTGAAATTAATATTGAGTTTAATTCCATCATGGTCAGAGAAGATACTGGATATAGTTTCTATGACTTTGAAGCACACACACGTGCCCGGCATGAATTTTAAGCCACCGGGTCCAGGACGCGAACTGCGGTCGACTACATGGGAGTCCAGCGACATAGCCATTACGCTAACCGGTGGTCCCCTTAGCTCAATTCTTACATGGTTTCTTAGAAAACCTTCTACACACAAGTGTGCGAAGCTCTCCGATGGACATTTGTTTTATTTTATTTTTACAATATGTACTGGCTTCATTATTAAGAATATGTTATGCCACATATTCCCCATGGACTCATCCTCCTTCTTCTTTTTTAAAATTTTATTATTATATTTTTTATGTTACATTTAATCACATATATGTACTCAGTGTATCACATTTCTTTTTTACAACATGATTACCATACGTATCAGTCAAGAGAAAGGCATTACTATCCACATCACAATCATCAAATAGCTTTTCATTTTTTTCAGCTTATTATTTTTTATCCTCATTTTTTAAACATTCGATCACTATACCTCACTTGGCTTGTAAAAAGAATTTACCTAACATGAAATATTTCTCAGACCACTGCAGCTGAGAATACTAAACATGTTATTGTCAACAGCTAATAAACCATTTCTGTGTCCCTCAAATGTCATGCCTCTCTATTTGTTCTCATGCTTTCCTTCTGGTCCCCACCCCAATCCACACTGTCTTCAGCGTCCATAACTATTTTCAGTGCTTTTATGCCCTCCAGTATTTCAACCTCTACCATAGAGTGCAGCTAGTCAGTATATGTTAAGTGAATACATGCAATATCTTTCTTCCATGGCCTGGCTTGCTCCACTCAGCAATAAATCTTCCACATTTGACCACTTTCTATCAAATGCCAGGATCTTATTGTTTTTTATGGCTGAATAGTATTCCATAGAGTATATGTGCCATACTTCTTCAATCCATTCCTCTGTGGACATTTGGGTTGGTTTCATGTCTTAGCGATCATGAATAATGCCCCAATAAACATTGATGTGCAAGCGCTTTTCCAACTGAGCAGTCTCCTGTCCTTTGGGTAGATACCCAGGAGTGGGATTGCTGGATCAAATGGTAGTTCTATTTGTAGGTCTCTGAGGAACCTCCATATTGTTTTCTACAGTGGCTGGACCAGTTTACATTCCCACCAACAGTGTAGGAGGGTTCCCTTTTCACCACATCCCCTGACAACACTTACAATGTTTTATATTTTTAATCTTTGCCATTCTGACAGGGGTTAAGTGGTATCTCATTGTGGTTTTAATCTGCATCCCTCTTATGATGAGGGATGTTGAGTATTTCCTCATATACTTTTTGGCTATTCATGTGTCTTCCTTAGAGAGATTTTTTTGTTTAGTTCATTTTCCCATCTTTTAATTGGGTTAATCTTTTTGTGTGTGTGTGTCGGGGGCGGGGGGTAAGCTGCTTGAGTTCCCTGTGTATTCTGGTTATCAGTCCCTTGTCTGAGGCATAGTTTACAAAAATATTCTCCCATTCTGAGGGTTGTCAATTTACACTAATCACTATGTCCTCTGCTGTGCAGAAACATCTTAATCTGATATAGTTCCACTTGCCTATGTTAGGGATTATTTCCCATGCTTTGAGAGTCTTATTTGAGAAGTCTTTCTTACCCTAATGTCTCCCAGAGTTTCCCCAGTGTTTTCCACAAGTAGTTTTATAATTTGAGGTCTTAGGTTCAGATCTTTGATCCATTTTGAGTTGACTTTTATTAATGGTGAAAGATGGGGATTCAGTTTCATCTTTCTGCAGCTGGGTACCCAGTTTTTCCAGTACCATTTGCTAAAGAGATTTTCCTTTTCCCAATGGATTAACTGGTATCCTTTGTCAAAATCATTTGGCTGTAAGCTTTATTTCTTGGGTTTCTATTCTAATCCATTGGTCCACCTGTCTGTTTTTGTGCCAATACCATGCTGTTTTGCTTATCACAGCTTTATAGTATATTTTTGGGTCAGGGAATGAGATGCCGCCCACTCCACCTCCTTGCACAAAATTGCTTTGGCAATACAAGGTCTCTTATAATTCCAGACAAATTCTATGATAGTCTTTTCTAGATTTGTGAAGAATGTCTGGTATTTTGAATGAAATTGCATTAAATATGTGTATTAATTTAGGTAAAATTGCCATTTTGATTATATTAATTTTTCCAATCCAGAATCATGGGATGTCCTTCCATTTTTTTATGCCATTTTCAATATTTTTTTAAAGATTTTCATAGTTTTCTTTGTAAAGGTCTTTGACTTCCTTAGTTAGGTTTATCCCCAGGTATCTTATACACTTTGCGGTTTGGGTAAAAGGGATTCCTTTCTTCAGATCTATTTTGTTCAACTTGTTCATATATAGAAATGATATCCATTTTTGGATGTTGATTTTGTATCCTGCCACTTTGCTGTATTCATTTATTACTTTGAGAAGTTTTTCTTTGGGTTTTTGTTGTTGGGTCTTCTAAGTACACCATCATGCCATCTGCAAATAAAGATATTTTCAATTCTTCTTTGCCTATTTGAATGCATGTTATATTATTTTCATTTCTAATTGCATTGGCTAAGACTTCCAGCACTATATTAAAAAGCAGTGAAGAAAGTGGGCAGCTTTTATTGTGTTGAGAAATTACCCTTCTATACCAATCTTGCTGAGAGTCTTAATCATGAAGCAATATTGTATTTTATCAAATGCTTTCTCTGAATCAAGTGCAATAATCATATGATTTTTATCTTTCTTTCTGTTAATATGGTGTATTATATTTATGGTCTTGCATATGTTGAACCACCCTTGCATCCCTGGAATAAAGCCTGCCTGGTTGTGATGAATAATCTTTTTATATGTTGTTGGATATGATTTGCAAGTATCTTGTTGCGATTTTTGCATCTGTATTTATCAGAGATAGTGCTCTGTAGTTTTCTTTTTTTTTTGTCATGTCTTTGTCTATTTTGGGCATGAGGATGATGGCTTCATAAAATGAATTTGAAAGGTTTCCTTCCTTTTGAATCTTTAGAAATAATTTGAGTAGAATGGGGGGTTAACTCTTCCTTAAAAGTTTTGAAGAATTCAGAAGTGAAGCCATTGGAACCTGGCTTTGTTGGAAGGTTATTTATTACTGATCCAATCTCCTGGCTTTTATGGGTCTATTCAGGTTCTCTATGTCCTCCTGATTCAATCTTGGTAGATTATATGCATCCAGGAATTTGTCCATCTCCTCCATGTTCTCTTGTTTGTTGGCATATACATCATAGTTTCCTCTAATGATGTTTTGTATTTTTATTGTGTCTATTGGGATGTTGCCAGTTTCATTATGTATCTGATTTACCTGGTTTCTTCCTTTCTTCTTCATCAGTCTAGCTAATGGTGTGTGATCTTGTTAATCTTTTCGAAGAACCAGCTTTTGTTTTTATTTATTTTCTGTATAGTTCATTTATTTTCTATTTCACTTATTTCTGCTCCAATCTTTGTTATTTCTTTCCACCTGGCATTTTTTGAATTTTAGTTTTTTCGATTGTTGTTTTTTCAATTCCCTGAGGCATGATGTTAGGTTGTCTATTTGCTACCTTTTCTTCTTATGTACTCTAATCGCTATGAATTTCCCTCTTATGACAGACTGCTTTTGCAGTGTCCTGTAGATTAGAAAACTTGTGTACTCTTATCATTTGTTTCCATAAGGTTTTTGATTTCAGACTTAATTTCTTTAGTAGTTAAGAAGTCATTCAGGGACCAGCAGTTGGCATAATGGCTGTGACGCTGGACTCCCATGTAGCTGACCATGGTTCGAGTCCTGGACCTGGTGGCTTAAACTCACGGTGGACGTGTGTGCGTGCATGCCCAAGATTCTAAGAGGAGAATGGAGGAGGAGGGATTGTGGCATGGCCATCCCCCCTGGGGGGTGATTTCTCACTTTCTGTCTCTCTCTGTTTCTGGCAAGCGCATGCTCCCTATAGCAAAAACCTCTCCAAAAAAAAAAAAAGTCATTCAGAAGTAGGTTGTTTAGTTTCCATATGCTGATGTATTTTTGATGATGTTTCTTGAAATTAATATTGAGTTTAATTCCATCATGGTCAGAGAAGATACTGGATATAGTTTCTATGACTTTGAATCTGTAAAGGCTTAATTTTTGTCCTATCAGATGGTCAGTCTTTGAAAAGGTTCCATGCTGGGGTGAGAAAAATGTGTTTTATGGTCTTAGGGTGGAAAGCTCTATAGATATCTGTCAAGACCATTTGATTTACAGTATTGTTTAGGTCCTATATCTCTCTGCTTATTTTTTCTCTAGAAGATCTGTCTAAAGGAGATAATGGGGTGTTGAGATCCCCAACAATTATCGTGTTGCAATCTATCTCTACTTTTAGCTCCAGCAGTCTTTCCTTCACATATTTAGGTGCTCCTGAGGGGTACATAGATGAATTAGTCCATTTACTACTATATAATGCCTTTCTTTGTCTCTTACAGTTTTTGTCTTAAAGCCTATTTTATCTGAAATCAGTATCACAATTCCAGCCCTTTTTTAATTGGCATTTGCATGGAATATCTTTTTCTAGTCCTTCACTTTTAGTTTATGCATGTCTTTATCCATAAGGTGAGTTCCTTGTCAGCAGCAGATAGAGGGTTTCTTGTTTTGTTGTTGTGGTGGTGGTGGTGGTGGTTTTAATCCATTCAGCCAGTCTATGTCTCTTGATTAGAGAATTTAACCCATTAACATTCAATGTTATTATCAATAATTTCGAACATGTTCTTATCATTAGGTGAGCCATTTTCTTGGTTGTTTTTTGTTCTCTTATATCCTTTCTTCTGACTTCTTCATTTTTCAGTTAGAGCACTTCTTTCAGAACCTCTTAAAGAGCTGGTCTGGAGTTGGTAAAGTCTTTCAGGTTTTGTTCCCCATTCTTTCCTTGCCTGCATTGTTTCTGAGGAAAGGTTCAATGTTACCCTGATGGGATAACCTTTGTAAGTAACTTGGCACTTCCTTCTTGCCAATTTTAGTATCCAGTCTTTGTGGTTTTGGTCAGTCTGGCTATGATGTACCTTGGAGAGGACCTTCGTGGATTGATTCTATTTGGGGTATAATGTATTTCTTGGGTCTGGATATTTGAACGTCTCTCTAGGTTTGGAAAGTTTTCTTCCAGGATTTCATGGAATAAATTATCAATGTCCCTATTATTGTCTTCCCTAGATATTTGTGTGCTTGATGATATCTAGTATTTCTTGTATATTATCCTCATTTTTCTTAGTTGTTTTCTCGGTCTTTTTGATAATTTTTTCTAGGTCAGAGGTTTTGTCTTCTACATTTGAGATTCCATCTTTTGTGTGATCTAATCTACTTTTTAATATTTTTGAGGGAGGTTTTAATTTCCTGTATTACATTCTTCATCTCTAACAATTCCATCTGATTCTTTTTTAATGGTGTCTATTTCTTCTTTCAAATTGTAAAAGGACTTTCTCATCTCCTGGAGCTCATTGTCTCTTTCCTCTTGCATTTTATTTAGTTTGGTCACTACAAATATTTTGCATTGTTTATCCAACATTTCTGAGTTCCATTGTGTTGTCTGTGGGTGATGAGGAGTTGATGTTTTCCCTCGGGGGAGAGACATTTTGTTGGTTGCTCATATTTCTTGTGCCTTTGTGATGGTTCCTAGTCATCTGGTGATCTATACGTTCCTTCCTAAATTATTCAAGTATCTCCGAGCAGTCAAAGGTGTGCAAGAGTAGGAAATTGGCGCTCTCTCTTCTGCTCTACCTCCTTATTCCTCACCAGCACCCTGCACTGTTGTCACAGGTCCTGGGTGACACAAAGTCCTCCCTGTTTCTAGAGGACAGGTGCACCTGAAACTGAGCTGCTGTGCTTCAACTCAGTAACAAAGAAAAGATGACACTATACAAAACACTGAAGTCACAAGAGTCCAAAGGCGAGGAGGGGAGGGGATGAGCCACGGATCCCAGCTGTTAGCCCTCCAGCCGCAGGCAGCCTGCCATCCAGCAAGGCCCTTCACTGGAATAGGCCCTATGGACCTTTAGATTGTCACAACCACTTCACTGTATTTCACTCGGATGTTCCGCGGATTACTCTCTGAACCTGGGTTTGCTGGGTGTATTTACTCTCTGCAGGGAGTGGTGTGCCTGGGATGTGATTTCCTTTTCCATCGCCCACATCCTGGCTGGCAAAGCACCGGCGGAGATCTTTCTCGAGACTGTCGAAAGCGCTTATTTTTAAAACCTTTCCTCTACCACATTTGCTGGTGATGCTGCCCATGAATGTTCTAGATTCGTCCTCTTTGCTTTTCAGGCTCTTCTTCCCTGGGCTGACCTTTAGCCTCCTTCAATGCTGGATGCCCTAGAGGGGGGAGGAAAATGGGTTACAATCAAAGAGCTTCTAGAAACTTCTTTGTCCACTTTGATGTTTTGGAAATTCTGTGATTAAAGAATACCAAGTGCTTTTGTTTCTAGAGCTCCTAATTAATGAATAATCGCCAGGGGACAGAACCATGGGACTAAAACAACAAGTCTCAAATCTAGGAAGCAGATGCTTCTGTGACCTATTTATTTATGCGGCCAGGTGCCAGTGTGTTTGTGACTTGGCCCCCTAAACACTCTTACAAGAGGGGAAATCCTTCTCCCAGGGATTTTTATACAAGAGAGGGGAAGAAAGACACTTTCCTGTCCCAGGTTTCTTGGGCTTTGCTTTGATGCTAATCCTGGCCTGGCATCTTACTGCTCTGTGAGTTTCAGCGGACGACTCGCCTTTTACAACAAACTTGCCGACCACAGCACAGAGTATAAATGACCATAAACTGCTCGTGTTTGCATTTATAGCTACATTTGTCTCTAAGAAGAAACATATTTCTCTATTAAAAGGAAATGACTTTGCGTTAAGAGGTTATTCTACCATGGTTGACTTCAGATAAATTATTTTTGTCAGCATAATAAATAATGATTTTTAGAAAGCTTATGGGCTTATGGGTGAGCAACTGTTATCAATCCACAAGACTGATTTTTTTGCTTGTGTAGATCTGGATTTATAATAAAGCAAAACTCTGATCCTCAGAATGCTGGGGAATTTGATGCTTCGGATAATTTAATTTTCTGATTACATAAAAGTCAATCTGAATGTTTGTTTTAGCTCCTGTTGTTGAAAAATCTTTCTAAAATGGGATGGTTGAAATATATAGAGAATCTCCTTCTGAGAAAGAAAAGCGGTTAATTCAATTGCTCTAGAAAGTCTATTTTGGGAACCAGCAGTTAGCGTAATGGCTATGTCGCTGGACTCCCACGTAGTAGACCACGGTTCACGTCCTGGACCCGGTGGCTTAAAACTCACGCCGGGCGCGTGTGCGTGCGTGCCCAAGATCCCGAGAGGAGAATGGAGGAGAAGGGATTGCGGCGTGACCATCCCCCCTGGGGGGTGATTCCTCGCTTTCTGTCTCTATGTCTCTCTCTGTCTGTCTGGCGAGCGCACGCGCCCTACAGTGAAAATCTCTCCAAAAAAAAAAAAGAGAGAAAGTCTATTTTAACTGACTCGAAGTGCTAAGTGCGTTGTGGTAGACAGATACAGCGTGTGTCACCTGCTCCTCCCCAGACGGCCTCCTCGAACTCCGGCGAGCCCTGGCCATACTGGTGTGAAATGGTGCCGTCCTCTGGCCACAGTGGAGGTGGCACCTGCCCCAAGAAAGTTGGTCAGAACATTTTCCCTGGGATTCTGTGACCAGAACTAATTACAAGAGGTCGGATTTTCCCACTGGCTAGAATTATAACACGTGAACTTGAACTTGGGAGTTGAGTGTAGCCAATTTTATTTCCATGTGGACTAAGGAACAGAGAAAGTGAGTATACTAAGGACCAAGCTTCGAACAGGGGGCAAAGATGGACAGTATGCTCTCTCTAGATGCCGCTGGCCTCCCATGTCCTAGCCCCAGTCTTCCCGGGCCCCGCTGCACTTCCGCCATTAGCCTTAGTGGGCCTCCCCTCTGGCCTTATGGGAAAGGCCCATTTCTGCTGATGTGACTTACATCTTATATCCCAAGAAACACATGTGCTGGCCCCTCAGGCCACCATGGTGGCCCTGACCCCCTGGCCTGGCCGGTTTGGTTGTCCTCTGTGGTGGACTGCTCCTGCTGTCACCTGCCCATCATCCAGGCATGAAATGTTGATGCCTCCTTCTGTCTGCAGTCAACCAGATGCCAGCACCTGGGGGTTGGGCACTTATCCACAAGTGCCCAGTGTGATATTCAAGCCTAGTGACTGGTACTCGAACAGCAGAGTTGGCCGTGTGGATTCCAGCACCTTAACCTCCATGCCACCTGCTGGCCCCCAACTCTTGTTTTAGAAACTCTTCAGTTTTAGGTAATTGTACCTTCGCATACGGCTGAAAGAAGTCTCATGTAACTTTCACCAAGCTTCTCCAGAGGAGCACAACTCTGGCACAGCATCCCAACCAGGAAGATGTCACTAGTGCACATGGGGACCCAGAAGGGTGGCCGGGGAGGTTGATGGCAGAGATCAGCAATTTATGCCATCATCCAAGGAAGCCTGGAGCCACCAGAAGCTGGAAAAGGCAGGATTCTCCCTGAGAGCTTACAAAGGGAGGGGTCTGCTGACGCTTTTGTCCCCCAGAGCTGTGAGGAGTACACGTCTGCTGCTGTAACCCCAAGAAGTGAATACTACCGTTAGTCAGATTTCATCACTGCCGAAGTGCAATCACGTGTGTGTTAGTTCTGCGCTGTTCTGTCACGCATAGATTCATGTGATCATCACCAGAATTAAGATACAGAAAATTCCATCTCAGTGATCCCTGGCAGTCAGTAATCTGTTCTCCATTTTGACAATTTTGGCATATCAAGAATGCTATAAAGGGGACCAACAGATGGCGTAATGGTTACGTCACTGGACTCCCATGTAATGGACCGCAGTTCAAGTCACAGACTTGGCAGCTTAAAGCTCATGCCAGGCACATGTGCGTAAATGCCCAAGATCCCAAGAGGAGTGGGAGGAGAAGGGATTGCAGTGTGGCCATCCCCACTGGGGGTGATTTCTCACTTTCTGTCTCTCTGTATTTCCAGTGTGTGCATGGGACCTAGAGCAAAAATATCTCTTAAAAAAAAAGAAAAACAACAACAACAACAAAAAAAACAAGAATGCTATATGTCTCCATCTGTTACCACTTCACTACCAGAAATACCCAAGGCTGGATGCTTTAAAAAGAAAGAGAGGTTGGGTCAGTGCTGGCCCAGTGGTTAAGGGAGCTGGATCCCACATGGCCAATCACTGCTTACATCCTGCCACAGTGGCTTGGAACACACACTGCAGCATGCCCATGTCCTACTGGGGGTGTTTTCTCCCTCTTCCTCTGCCTCTCTGTCTCCCCCTCTTTCTCTGGTGAACACACATGCCCTCTGGCAATTAAGAAAAAAAAAAAAAAACTAAATAAAGGCTCAATGTCTCACAATTCTGGCAGCCAGAAAATCCAAAGGCATCACGCAGAGGCAAAAACAGAACTTGGAGCAGAGCTGAGCGTGGTCTGTATCCATGTGGCGTTCACGTGGCCTGTGCCTGCCTCCTTTCTTCTCCTCACAGACCTGTCAGAACTCTACCCAGGGGGCCTGCCCTAAAGACTTCATCACACCCACAGCACCCCCACCACCACCCCCAGGGACACCATGAAGGGATTATGTTTTCTCCTAACACCTTCCCAGTGCACGAACTTTTCAGGATAGCCAATCACTGCCCACTAAGACCAAACTCTAAAACATGAACTTTTGGGGGACAGACTGTTATCCAAACAATCACTGTGTGCGAATGGAATGATGCAGGTGCAATTGCTCAAAATCAGCTTTTTTCACTCTGCCTAAGTCCCTTGAGAGCCTCCCAATGGGTTGCATGAATTAAGGGTTAGTTCCTTTTTATCGCTGAGTCGTATTCCATGGTATGGATGTGCCACAGGTTTTTAACCATTCACTTGTGAGCAATTATTTTGGTTATCCCCAGTTTGGGGCAATTACAAATGAATCTACAATGAACAATTGTGAGTAAGTTTTGTGTGAAAAGAAGCTTTTAATTCTCTGGGACGAACACCCAGGCATTTATTTGTGGAGTCACGTGGCCATCACATGGTTGATTTCGTAGGAAACGACCAACATCCTCTTCCAGAGTGGCTGTGTCACTCACGCCGCCCCCAGCCACGTGTGAGAGACCCCATTTCTCCCTCTGTCCGAGTTTGGCGTGCCATTATTTCTATTTAGTCGTTCTGACAGGTGCGTGGTGCCTTTCTTCCCATGGTTAGTTTGCGTTTTCCTGGCTGAGGATGCTGACACCCTCTCACGTGGTGATTTGCCATCCGTACATACTAGGCCCTAGATGTTCACGTCTTTTGCTCATTTTCAAATCCGTTGTTTGTTTGTTCGCTGCTGTGTTCTGGGGGTTTTTAATGAACTCTGGATGTGAGTCCTTTGTCAGATGTGGTCTTGCAAATATTTTTTCTTAGTCTGTACCTTTCCAATTCTTACAAAAGTCTTCTGCAGCACAGAAGGCTGTGATTTTGATGAGGTCCAGGTGATCAATTTTTTTCTTGCAGGGTCCTACTACTGGTGACAGGTCTCAGAGCTCTAAGCCTGTCCTCAGCCTTGTCTGGAAGTTCACGGTTTCATGTTGAACACCTGGGTCTGCGATCCCTCTGGAGTTAACTGGAGGTGGAGTGTGAGGTGTAGCCCGAAGTTTATTTTTTTGCCTATGGATGTCAGTGACTGTCCTGTGCTATTTATGTTTGTTTGTTCTGGCTAGACGGCTCCTGTGCTTCCCAGAGAGAAACAAAGAGACACAGAGAGAGGAGAAGCATCCCCTATGAGGAACAGCCGCACAGCAATCTCTTCTCCATCTCTCCTCCTTCCGGGATTTCGAGCACATGTGACACACCTGGCGTGTTTCTAAGCCACCGGGTCTGGGTCTGGAAATGTGTTGCCCTCCATGTGGGATCTGGCTGCCTCAACCACCTGGCTAGAGTCGGCCCTCCTGTGCCAATTTTCCATAATCAATCCGCACCCAGTAGCGGTTTCGTGTTTTGTTCCCACATAATCCCAGTGCTGGGGGTGGAGGTGGGAGAGGTGACTAGCAGGTCCGCATTACGGCACCGTTGGGTCAAGGAACCCAGCCAAGGACTACCTGTGATTCCTGCCCTCCCCACTCACTGCCGTGAGGAGGAGGTGTGGGCACGTGTGAGGAGCTTCTCAGCTGTGAAGCCCTGAGAGATGCGAGGTCAGTGTGCAGAGGCCTGCCCTGTGAGGTGCCTGGCAGGATGGACTCCCTCACGTGCTTTCACGCAGCGTGCCCTTCGCCCGTCATTCCAGCCGGAAACGTGGGGCTGTGTGTCACCATCTGTGATTACAGAAATCAGCTTCGGCTGAGGCTTGTTGGAGCTTACCGTGGAAGTGAGGGGGATGGCACTGTTAGGCACAGACACTAACCAGAAGACCGGAAGTCCGATCAGTCACTTGTTAATGGTGATCCTTCACTGACCACGTCCAGTGAGCCTCCGGGCAGCTGGCCTCGGTGCAGCCGAGAGGCCACACAGCAAGTGTCCCCGGCGGGCCCAGGCCTGGGTGACTTCCAGAAACCTGACTCGTTATTGCCCTAACAGTGATTCGAGCCTCCAAGAACAGACTGGTGGGGACGAATGGATATACCTGATGCCAATTTACCTGTGATAACGAGAGACATTGACAGGCGACGGGACAGGATGCATGGCAGGCACAGTCTCCTGCAGGCCGGGGGACAGACAGTGCACGATGCACAAAGCAATGGAGGAAGGCTGGTCCGGTGACTTCCCTGTCGGCTCTGGTGACTGGAAGCACCCTCTCTCTCCCCTGGGAGAGTGTGACAGGACACCTGCCTGCAGGACGCGCTTGGCTGCGCTCCCTTCACCAGAGCTGACAGCTGTCAGCAGAGCTGACACGGGCCCTGCAATGTCCGCATCTAGGTGTCCAGGCCCGGCTTCCCACTCTCACCGCCAGTGGGCATCTGACGCCTTCACCCACATCTTTTGGCTAATCCCCTACGTCGTCTGCCTTGGTGGCTAGTGATGGCCGGTGTGTGGACGTCCCTAGCTCTACTCCCGGTCTCTAGAAAGCCACAGCAGGGCAGCCTCAACTTCCGGCTATAGGTAGGCATGCTGGCTTTCTACCGGTGTGGGAACAGGCTTTCTTTTTTTTCTAAGGTTATTTATTTATTTCAGAGAGACAGGAGACAGACCAGACAGACATCCCCAACAGGGTTCTCATGCCATGATCCGTCCCCAGCCTCAGCCAGCCTGGGCCAGGGCATGTGTGTACCTGGTGTGACAGGGCAGGGCGAGATCTCAGCCAGCCTGGGCCAGGGCATGTGTGTACTTGGTGTGCCCAGGGCAGGGCGAGACGCAAACCCGGTACCTTCCTACGTGGGTTCTGCTGCACTTCCATGGCCACCATCTGGCCTGGCATAGGCTTCCTAAAATGACAAATGGAGACATGGAGAACAAGGTTTGTTGTTGTTGTTAATAACAGTATTTTTTTTCCTGCCAGGGGTGGAGCACAAGTGCAGATGCCTTGTTCTGAAGCAGCTGCTCACCAGCAGGAAGACTCGCAAGGCAGTAGTGGGGCCAGGTGGCAGCCACAGGGCCAGCGGGCAGAGGCCCAGGCCCAGCCGGCCCTCCACAGCCTCCAGGGTGTTGCCTAGAGGACACTTTATGGTTTGGGTCAGATCACTCTGGCCTAGGGCAGCTAAGGAGTATCTATAGCTCTCCCCGAAAGCCAGCCGGTTTGTGGAAGGCTTCGGACTTGGAGGACACACTCATCTGATTACCGAGGGATGAAGGCCAAGTGCAGGCTGTCCCCAGCCAGGTGGGGTCTGGGTGCGGAGGAGGCAGTTTCAGCTCTCCCAGGCCTCCTCACACAGTGCTCAGGATCACCCCGGGGCAGACAGCAGGGTCCACCCACAGGACGCGGAGACCCAGTGGCTAAAGCGAAGCCTGTTCAAGGTGGCTGAGACTCCAGCCAGCCTGCAAAGCCAGTGCTCCTGGGAGCCAAGGCTGTGCGCCTCAGTTTGCCTGGCCAGGATGAGCGGGGCCAGGACCACATGAAACATGTTTGTCCTGAGGGTCTTGCTGTCCTCGTGAGGGAGGGAAAGACGGGTGGTGAGTGGGAGCTGGGGCTGGGGACAGGGCTGCTGCTGCCCCTCTGCCTGACTTCTGATACAGAGATTTTTACAACTTACAGAAAAATGGAAGGAATGGAGCAATGGGCAACTGTGGCCCCTTCACAGCTACACATGAATCCATCCATTACCTTTCCACTTCCTTGCCTCTCTGTCACTCAATACGATGTAATAATAATATGCACATAGTATACTTAGCATAGGCAATACCGTGGAGTATTAAATTAGATGGGACATAATACATTGCACAGATTATATTTTATATTATTATGTACACATCTGTGATGCAGATACGTATACACATACATATATATATGCACATCTTATATTTTATAGCCTATATAAACATTTATGTTTATAATATATACAATTGTTATAATAGCGCACATATGTTTAAACATATGAAAACAATAAATGTGTACATAATTGAATATATATTACACATATACACAGGTGTATGTATGTGAGTATATGCATTTATGTATGTAGTGTGTGTATAAATGCCATATATGTATCTTTTCTATGTGAATATATGTGCATTTTGTATGTATATAGTATGCATATTATGTAATACATATTATATATTACAATATGTGCTCTGATACACTGTGGAGGGCACTGCATATGGAAGCCATCTTGAGCTATCCGCCATCTTGAGCTATCCACCATCTTGGAAACCATTAGGTTTCACTTCCTCACTGAGCAAACCGTTTCTCAGAAATCATGTGACCAACCATTCTTCCTGGGGGCGATTGGGTTTCTAGGCAACCGGAGCGATCCACCCACGTCAATGATTGGCTCATACTGTTCTATCTCATTTGCATTTCAGGTAACCAATCAATGCCCACCAGCCTGTATATAACTCCATATTCTTCCTCAATAAACAGAAGACTTGAAGACTTGATCAGCACCTCATCTTGTCTCCACTCTGTGTGTCTGTGTTTGACCCATCTCTCACTCCCTCCTTCAGGAAAGCTGTTCGACTGTCCTGTAGGTCGGGACAATACACCATGTGTGAATGTGTGTGTACCCACTCCAAATGATTGATGCTGGACATTAGAATTATTTGGGATTGGGGCTGGCAGGCGGTGTGGTGGTTAAGGCACTGGACTCCCACATGGCTAACCATGGTTTGAGTCCCAGACCTGGTGGCTTACTTTCTGTCTCTCTTCCTCGCTCTCTCTTTCTCTGTGTCTCCCTGGTCAAATTGAAGAACAATAATAATAATAAATAAAATAAAATAAAGAATTCTTTAAATAAAAGAATTATTTGGGATTTGCAAGAAACCTAATGCTTTATTCTTAAATACTAAGAATAAGGACATTTCTTATATAACCATCATGCCATGATTCACGCAAGAAATTTAACTTTGATATAATAATATTATTAAATATTCAATTCATATTCGAATTTCCCTTTGGCCCGATTATGTTCTTTGTCAGGTTTAAAACCAAGAGTCAACCAAGGGTCTTGAGTGGTCTTTGACACTGTGACCCTTCCACCTTCTCACCTAAGAGCTCATCCGTTCACGGTCTTCCATGACTGGTGTGTCAGCGCCCGGCCAGGACCACCCTCCTCCTTTCATAATGTCTCGTAATTTGGATCGGATCTGTCTCACTCTTTTCTCACAATAGGTTTAAGGATAAACATTTTGGCAGGATTTCCACACGGATGAGGCTGGGTGTGCGGTGGCAGGGCCTATCAGGAGACACATGGGACAAACTTGAGTTTGTCCTGTTACAGGTGAGGCTAAGCTGCTCCCTGAAAATGTGCACCTGCCCTCAGCACTACTCTGTGCAGTGACGTGAGAGCTCAGGGATACCCTATCCCTCAATAGCCTCGCACCCCATGTTTTAGCATCAATAGGCCCCTTCACTGAGTAGATTATTACATGTGTGGTTACAAGGTGGGGAGTTTTCTAACTCTTGTTTCTTCTCTGTTTATTAGCTGGCATTATTCTATATAGAAGACCTGGCTTCCAAATGCTTTTAAAAAGTTAACATTTTGGCTTTGTGAATATTTTTTAAAATGCAATATGTTATCATCTTTTTTCTTTTGAACTCTCAAACCATTCCACATTCGGCCAGTGGGAGGCCTTTTGAGGCAGTGCTTTCACATGCCCTGTCTGTCTTTCAGTACTTCCTTCTTTCTGACACTGAAAGATCTTAGATCTTTTGTTTTTTATTCTCCAGAGGTTTTTGCTTTAGGGCATGTATGTTTGCCAGAGAGAGACAGAAATAGACAGTATGAGGGAAAGTGAGAAATCACCCCTTGGAGGATTGACGGTGCCATAATCACTTCTCTATTCTCTTGGGATCTTGGACACACGCACACACACACACACGCACACACACACACACACACACACACACACACACACACACACAC
>NW_006159460.1:248635-264299 GCF_000334495.1 Tupaia belangeri chinensis | reverse complement strand
TTTTTTTTTTTTTGAGAGGTTTTTGCTACAGGGCACGTGCGCTCGCCAGAAACACAGAGAGAGACAGAGAGACAGAAAGCGAGAAATCACCCCCTGGGGGGATGGCCATGCCGCAGTCCCGTCTCCTCCATTCTCCTCTCAGGATCTTGGGCACGCATGCACACGTGCCCGGCATGAGTTTAAGCCACCAGGTCTGGAACTCGAACTGCGGTCGGCTACGTGGGAGTCCAGCGACATAGCCATTACGCTAACTGCTGGTCACCTCCAGCATGACTGTCAAGCCTCCAGGTCTAGGACTTGAACCACAGTCAGCCATGTGGGAGACCAGTGATGTAAATGCTACACCATCTGCAGGCCCCTGACACTGAAAGGTCTATAGGAATGACCTTGTAACTTCTCCTGCTCAGGTCTGGAATCACTATTTCCTGCTGGTGGAAAATGATATTTAGAAACCGAAGTCTGGGAACCAGCTGTACTCAGGCTACGATTGGGTCATTGTTTCTCTTTCTTTCCAAGGGGCAAAGGTATGAAACATATCTTTAAAATACCATGATTTGGCCAGTCAGTGGTGCGGTGGTTAAGGCAGCTGGATCCCACATGGTCTGAGAACTAGATCTGGTGGCTTGAAAAACATGCCAGGTGCATGTGCATGCATGCCCAAAATCCTGAGAGGAGACTGGAGAAGGGACTGCGGTTGGCCATTCCCCATGGGAGGTGTTTTCTCACTGTCTCTTTCTCACTCTCTCTCTAGGAAGTGCACACGCTGTAACAAAACTGAAATGAAAAATCATGGTTTCCATAACGGTGTGTTTATTTCTAACCCGATACCAGCAGTTCTTTCTCACATCCCCACGCCTTACATTATCTGTACCCACTGTGAGAACCCGAGTTTCCAACGTCTGCCTAGTTATTCATTTCCCACTCCTAGAGTAAAATGTATCCCCCAGGAAGGTGCACAGTCAGAATGACCTTTTCAATAGTTACTTGCATCGTTGCTTTCCTATATGGCGATGGTATTGATTTAAGATATAGTTAGCTTCATCTATTTCTGTTTATAGACAATTGTATTTGACTTAAGTAACAAAAGCCAAGGGAAACACAGAAATGCTCCACTTTATATAAAGCATAGAGTACAGCTTTTGTTTGTTTGTTTTTAGGTTTGCTATAGGGTCTGTGCCCTTATTGGAGGGAGAGAGAAGAGAGAGAGAGAAAGGGAGAAGTCACCCCCCACCCCCCAGGGGGATGGCCATGCCACAGTCCCTTTGTGATAGGCAGGTAGCTAGTAATGAGCGGGCAGCCCCGAGAAGATGGCAGAAGGACACAGGCCACATGAGTGACAACTTACTAGGAGTCACAACCAGACCCTCCATGAGATGCCTTCTTCCCACCCAGATCGTGGTGCCAGAAAGGCCAGGCAAATCCCACTTTCCTCCTTGGTACCTGAGGAAGACACAGGGATGATTGTAAATTTCCCTCTTATCATCCTTATAAATACACAAAGACCCAACCAGACATTTCAGTCAACATCCTGATTCCCAGGGGCAGTTCATCCTAATAAGGGTGCTCTTGTCATCAGGGCTCGCTGGGCAGAGTTAGGTCATCAAATTCCTCAAATTCCTACCTGGGAGAGAGCTGCCCAAACTCAGGAGCAAGCCCTCAAATTCAAAGAACACAGATCCTGTGACAGACCTCCCACTGTTAAATATTCATCATCACCTCTGGTAATAAAAATAACACCTAGCCAGTTCCAAAAGCAGTTGCTACCTAGCAACCTGCCAGCCCAAATGTCTTTTGGGTGTACTTCTTTTCTAAAATCTTTCCTCCCTATTAAATTCTCTTTTCTACCTACTTTTATTGTGGTTGTGGCTTCATTTTGCGCCTAGGGAGAGGTCTCTAATTTTAGTGATATGGACCCAAGGAGTCAAAGATTCTACACAACACAACTCAACACTCTCCCACCCTATGACACCTCCTCCATTCTCCTCAGGATTTCAGGCATGCAGCCACATGCACCTGGCATGATTTTCAAGCCTCCGAGCCTGGGACTTGAACCTCGAAGTTAGCCACGTGGGACCCAGCGCTTTAACCTCCACACCAGCTGCTGGCCCCTGGTCTCTCGTAGAGCCAGCTCCTTGCTGGCCTTCCCTCCATGACCTGCTGCCACTGGATTTGCAAACTGCTCCGAATGTACTTCGGCGTTCCATTCTATTTTAAACTTCTATTTTCCCTAAGCATAACACATACTATTCATTAAAATTCATCCTCCCCATAATTCACAAATTCCATGCTTGCTAAACTTCGTGTGATTTCTTTGATGTGTTTCAAACACGCTGACCTCCCCGGGAGCGACCGTTGGAGGAGCTGAACTGGCAGCAAAGTGCGGATGTGGGTGCGCGTGGACTGGGCTTCTCCGCCTCAGTAACTCGCTGAGCGCTGGACGCGCATTCCCGGAATTCCAGCGTTCCTCCGGTTTCCTCCCTAATTTACCTAGGAGGCCTCTATCACGCCCCGGGGTTTCCCTGGAAACCATTGATAAGAGCTCAAAACACTTCAAAACACTTGGAACCGGGCTCCAGGGATGCCCCTCGGTCGCCGAGGAGACCGGCTCTCTTCTTTCCCTGACCAAGTGGAAGGGAGATTCCATTGTCAGGGGCAAAATCGTGTCTGAAAATTCTGGGGGCCAAGATGGTCCCACCGCCCCGCTGACTCCGCGCCCCGCCCTCCCTCCGCCCTCCCCTGCAGAGCTCCGCGCTCTGCTCCGCTTCTCAGCACCTGCCGCTGGGCCTAGCCGGGAAGTGTGCGGGCACGAGGGGCTCGGGTCTCGCTGGCCCTCTGTCCTCAGGTTCTTACGGTTACCCAGACAGTGAACAAAGACCAATTGTGCAAAACCAGGTCCCACCCTCGCCTTTCGTGCCGGCCCATCTCCCTGGCTGGGAGAAAGGGTCCGAGGTGGAGGCCAGGCGGACGAGACCACAGAATGGACCGCAAAGCATCGCTGGCTCTGCAGCGAGGGCTCAGCCCGCCCTCAACCCCTCAGGTGCACAAGTGAGATTCCAACTATCAGGCTGGCAAAATCAAAAAGCATCTTTGCATAGAAAAATATGTCATGACTTTTCTGACGGCCCAGTATCTTAAATGATTAATTCCAAAGGGTCAGCAGGTGACATGAAGGTTAAGGCAGTCATATCTCAGACATTGACTGAGCTGTTCAAGTCCTGGACTGGGTGGCTTTAAAAATCATTCCAGGTGCCTGTGTGTGCGTGCCCAAAATCTCAAGAGGAGACTGGAGGAGAAGGGACTATGGCGTGGCCATCACCCAGGGTGTTATTTCTCACTTTCCTTCTCTCTCTGTCTCTGGTGAGCACTCACATTCTATAGCAAAAACTAAAAATAAATGATTTAATTAAATAATAACAATTCTAAGAAAGAGCTAAAACTGGTAGGTGAACGTGGCAAGCTTTATACTAAATGGATCAGGCTGACGATACCTGGTCCCTCATTTATCTTTTCTTTTCCCCGTGAGTAAGGCAGAGACACAGAGAGGAAGAGATAGCACTTCCGACAAGATCCCAAGCCATGATCCACCTCCAGCCCCAAGCAAACATGTGCCCAGCATACTCAGGGGGTCTCTAGACAGAGACCCTTTCCAGGCAGCTGGACCCTTTCCCTGTGGGTCAGCCTCACAGAGCATCAAGTTCTACCCCCATCTGGCCCCTCTTTTATCTGAACATCACCAGAGGTAGGACCATAGATACTGTGGACCGCTCAATGCCCTGCGGTAGAAGGTTCCCAGAGCACCTGTGATTCTACTCTCCCTAAACTGAACGAAACTAACCAAGCTTCTAGATCTATCTGTCCATAGGAAATAAGGGAGAAAGCCTTAACAGATTCCCCAACCCTCTATCCAGTTAGATCCAAAAGTGAGACATTCTGCAGGACGAATAACCTGGAAAATGATCAGATTGTTTCTAACGAATAACTGGCATCGAAGAGCCAGAGAGCAGGTGGAACAGTTCAAGTCACAAGAGAATTAAGGACATACCAGCTGAGGGCAATGAATAGAGCCAATGAACTGTATAAAAGCACTTCCGAGACCATCAGAAAGAGTCAAAGGTGGATGGGTTATGAGACAATATTAAGGAAGTATTGGGCCAGCTGGTGGTGTGGTGGTTAGGGTGGCATGATGGTTAAGGTGGCTGGACCCCACATAGGTGATTGTGCAGTTTGAGTCCTGGACAGGAGGCTTAACAAATTGGGTATGTGTGCATGCCCAAAATCCCAAAAAGGAAAAGTAGAAGAGGGGGATTGTGGTGTTACCATCCCCCACAGGGAGGGCTTTCTCACCCCCACCCCTTCTTTGTCTCACTCATATCACCCAATCATTCCACCCCTAGGAAGATGAAAATACTTGTCCATGCAAAGACCTACTCATGATGTTCACAGTATCTTTATTCAAAACACCCCAATAAGATAACATTTCAAATATCAATATCTAGCTAGACAGGTTGTAATACAGCCATGCAATAAGGTATTCTTTAGCAAAAATAATGATTCCTTTCATCTGAATTTTTAGAATGACAGTATGTTTGCTATGAATCTGTGATATACGGCATTTATTACAGTGAGAAATGTACCTTCTATACCTATTTTGTTGAGAGTCAATCATGAAGGGGGTGTTATATTTTATCAAATGCTTTTCCTTCATCAGTTGGTATGAACATATAATTTATGTCTTTTATTCGGTTAATGTGATGTATTACATTTACTGCTTTGCATATGTTGAACCATCCTTGCATCCCTGGGATAAAGCCTATCTGGTCACGGTGTATAATCACTTTAATGTGCTGTTTGATTCCATTTGCTAGAATTGCATTGAGGATTTTTGCATCTGTATTCATCAGGGATATTGGTCTATAGTTTCCCTTTTTTTTGTTATGAGAGAGCTTCTTCCTTTTGGATCTTTAGGAAAAAATTGAGAATTGGGTTTAGATTTTCTCTAAATTTTTGTAGAATTCAGAGGAGTTTCTGTAGAAGCCATCAGGTTCTGGGTTTTTCTTTGTTAAGAGACTATTTGTTGCTGATTCAGTCTCATTGCTTATTATTGGTCTGTTCAGGTTTTCTATTTCTTTCTGGTTCAATCTGTCCGAAAACGTGTCCATCTCGTCTAGGGTTTCTAATTTGTTGGCATCTAATCACTTGTAGTATTCTCTCATGACCTTTTTTGTTTCTACGATATCCATTGTAATATTGCCTGTTTTATTACTGGTTGTATTATTTTGTTCCTTTCTCTATTGTTCTTGGTTAGTCTGGCTAATGGTTTGTCAGTTTTGTTTATCCTGTCTCTCTCTCTCTTTTTTTTAATTGTTGCTTTTCCAGTTCCTTGAGATGCATAATTAGGTTATTTATTTGCCATCTTTCTTTCTCTCTTTCTTTCTTTCTTTTTTCTTTCTTTCTTTTTTTTTTTTTTTTGAGACTACTAATTGCTGTAAACTTTCCCTTAGGACTGCTTTTGCTCTGTCCAATGGATTCTGAAATGTTGTGTATTAGTTACCTTTGGTTTCAATTAATCTTTTCATTTTTATCTTACTTTCTTCAGTGGTTTTAAAGTTGTTTAAGAGTAAATCGTTTCAGGGAAACCAGCAGTTAGCGTAATGGCTATGTCGCTGGACTCCCACGTAGTTGACCGCAGTTCGCGTCCCAGACCCGGTGACTTAAAACTCACACTGGGCGCGTGTGCGTGCGTGCCCAAGATCCCGAGAGGAGAATGGAGGAGATGGGATTGCGGCGTGACCATCCCCCCTGGGGGGTGATTTCTCACTTTCTGTCTCCATGTCTCTCTCTGTCTGTCTGGTGAGCGCACGTGCCCTATAGCAAAAAAAATCTCTCCAAAAAAAAAAGTAAATCGTTTCATTTCCATGCTTTTGTGTAGTTTTGAAGGCTCTTTCTCATTGATTTCAAGTTATTTCCATTGTGGTCAGAAAAGATGTCGGATATATTGATGGTTTCTATACTTTTAAATTTGTAAAGGCTTGTTTTGTGCCCTGTTTTGTGATCAGTCTTTGAAAACTTTCTATATGGGGCTGAGAAAATGTGTATTTTGTACTCATAGGCAAAATGTCCTGTAAATGTCTGGTCCATTTGGTTATGATATCATTTAGCTTCTGAGCTTGTTTATTTTTGTATTTAGATGAACTATGCAGTGGTCAACAGTGGGGTGTTGAAGTCCTCAACAATGAATATATTGCAGTCTTTCTCTCTCTTTAGCAGACTTTCTTTTACATATTTGGGTGCTCTGGTGTAGAGTGTATAAATATTTATAATTATTATGTCTTCTTGGTGAATCAAACCCTTTACTCCTCTATAGTGCTCTTCTTTGTCTATTTTTGTTGTTGTTGTTAACACTGTTGGTCTCAAACACTGTTTTACCTGATATTAGTATTGTGACTCCAGCCCTATTTTGGTTTCTGTTTGCACGAAATGACTTTTCCAGTCCTTCACTTTCAGTCTATGTGTATCTTTATTAATGAGGTATGTTTCTTATAAGCAACATATAGAGGGTTCCTGTTTATTAATCCATTCGGCCAATCTCTGCCTGTGAATTGGGAAATTTAACCCACGACAATTCAATGTTATTATCTGTGTGTCCGGAAGAGCTATTCTGTGGGCCGTGTCAAGTGGGGCAGGTAGCCACTTCCCTGGACTTGAGTCTGAAGGGAGGGGGCGTGCAGGCCTGCCATGGCTGCCGGACAGGGGTAGTGACCACATTCCTTAGTCTCTGTTGGGTTGGGGCTGTGCTCTTTGTGTCCCTTGCTCCTGGGGTGTGAAGTCTTGATCATAGATGGAGCACCACCTGCTGGTCAGCTCACAGGTCGATACAGCTCTCTCGCTGACTTGGGGTTGGGGTGGGGTGAGAGGTGTGATGATTTTTTGTGATACTGTATGCTTGTGCACTTCCCCACAAAGTGTGTTAGCTCCTTTCCAGTTTTGTTGTTCTTCTGTGGGTGGGGAGTGCTGGAATCCATGATGAGAGTCTGGAGTTCAGAGTTTCAAAGGGTTTCTCTCATTTTCTCGCCTGGAGGGGAGATGAGGGAAGTCCTCTGCAGCCCCATTGGCTTCAGAAGATGACCCCTCTTCACACATCGAGTAGCCATTATGGGCACCAGTAGTTCTTGCAGACTTCTTGCACTTGGTCAGTCCCACCTAACTCCTCTCTCTGCAGGGGACTCACACAGATGGCAGCCATGGCCCAGGTCCTGCTGGCTGCAGAAATGGCAGAGGTTGGCTCTCCTGTCAGGCAGCAGCCATGTCCCTTCTATTGCCTAATCTGTTTTTAAATCTAACCCAGGGTTTTAAAATGTCAAAGATTACGTTTTCCAGCTTTAGCAGTTACATTCGGGTCTATCTTCTACTTCTTTTCTTACTGTGTTCTTGCTTTCCTTAAAATTCTTGAGCGTTATCTCAGTCAGTTTGGACTGCTTAAACAAAAATACTGTAAACTCAGAGGCTTATAAACAGCATAATTAATTTTTCATGATTCTAGAGGTTGGGAATTCAAAACCAAGGTGCCAGCAGATTAATTGTCTGGTGAGAGTTGGCTTCTTGATTCATAGTGCTGACAGAAATAGCTAACTCTACCATAAAAATAACAATAATAATAATAAAATAAAATAAATGTGGCTTATTTTTAAGCATGAATATGTGTGATCTTGGCTGGGAGAAGAGGCAAAATATGCCTTTCTCTGGGTGATTTGGTACAGGGGTTCCTTTTATTTGGTTTTGAGAGCAAGAAACAAAGTTTGGAATTTAGTGAAGAGTATTTCATTGGTCTGTCCCAAAAAGGCAGGACATGTGGGAGGAGAGACTTGTTTTAAGTGGGTTTTACAGTTTTTAGGTTAGCGACGGGAAAAGAAAGGCTGCTGAAATCAGAGAAGAATGTAAGAGAGATAACGAGGCCTAATATACAAAGATACTAAGCCAGGGACAAGATGTAGGAAGAATACTGTTACCAATGGGTCAAAATGGTCTGTTAGTGGTTGTGAGTATGACTCCCTCCAGGCCCTCTGGAAAGGATTTCAGAAATAGGAAAAAAAGTCAGACTTCTGTTTTCAATAGAAAAAAAGGAGTAAAGAAAGAGTAAAGCCATGAGGCATAACCAGTGCTGAACCCTCCTCTCTATTGTACATAAATGAGTACAACATAGGAAACAAAGTTTCAGTTAGCAGGTGTTAACTTTTACTAAGAGTGGGACCAGCAAATGGCATAATGGTTACATGGCTCCCACATAGTTGACCACAGTTCAAGTCTCAGACCTGGCAGCTTAAAACTCACACCTGGTGCATGTGCATACATGCCCAAACTCCCGAGAGCAGAATGGAGGAGAAGGGATTGTGGCATGGCTATCCCCGTGGGGGATGATTTCTCACTTTCTGTCTCTCTGTCTCTCTTTCTCTTTCCAATGAGTGCATGTGCCCTGTAGCAAAAATCTTTAAAAAAATTTAAAAATTCAAAACAAATAAGACTGTTCAAGAGCAGAAACAAGGATAAGAAGAGGGACAGTAAAAGCCCCGAGCATGTCCCTTTAGGAAACTGGTCCAGGTGAGGCAGAGCAACCACCCTGGGTGCTGAGGAGGACTGGCCTGGCCGAGATCACATCCAGTCCTCCAGGGTGGAGAGGGTGTATCTTGGAATGAAATCCCAGCCCAGAAGACGGCAGCTCCTGCAGCCAGTTGTAGAGCAGAGGCAGTTGCTTCTCCAGCTGTACCCCCACCATCTGGGCCCCCTCCTCCCTCCAGCTGTATCCCCACCATCTGGGCCCCCTCCTCCCTCCCGCTGTACCCCCAGGAAAAAATTTCCCTCTATGAGTCTCTGGTTGAGTTCCCAGAGGTTAGATATTGTTTTGTGTTTCTTCATTTAACTCTGCTTCTGTATACATAACTCAGGGGAAAAGCAGCAATGGGTATTTACTGCAGAACGAAACATGGTCATTGCAGTTAAAGGTCCAACTCTTTCATAGAAGACTAACAAGAACCAAGAGCGAGCTTCTGTTGGTCTACAGCAGCCTCTCCCTTTGACAGAGCTGGGCTCTGAAGCCCAGGTAACAACATTAGAATATGTTGTGGGCAATTGCAGGAGCCTACCATACATACCCGTCTATGGGTATGAAATGCTTTTATGAAATACGAAGGCAGTTTTGCTCTGTTAAGACGCTCTAAGCACGATGGAGAGTGCTGCTGGAGGGCTGCGTGGAGAAAGGTGGACCAGGGGCTGGCAGGTAGTGTGGTGATTAAGGGCACTGGACTCCCACGTGGCTGACTGGGGTTTGAGTCCTGGATGTGGTGGCTTGCTTTCTCTCGAATTCTCTCTCTTACTCTGTCCTTCTCTGGTATAAAAAAAAAAAAAATTAATTAATTAAAAAAATTAAATAAAAGAATTCTTAAAAAAATAAGAAGAAAGAAAGAAAGGAAGGAAGGAAGGAAGGAAGAAAGAAAGGCGGATGAGCGATGGGGAGCTAGCCAAGTTCCCCGATGGAGGGCTTCTACTAGAGCCCTGCCAGTGGCTAGCCATTTGCATGTGGACACAGTCAACAAAATAAACACTGCATTCAGCTCCAATTTTGGCTCAATAAGGCTGTCAGATCAGACCATCCATGTGAGTTAGATGACCCAGAGCCCTCCTTCCTCCCCCTTGTCCCCCGGAACTTCTCCAGTCTTTTCCTGGCGATGCCCATCCCTTCCCCCTCCTTCCTTGCCTTTCCTCCTTCTTATACTTCTTTCTTTTTCTTTCTTTCTTCCTCTCTCTTCTTTCTTTCCCTTCCTTCCTCCCTTCCTTCTTTTCTCTCTCTCTCTCTTTCTTTCTCTCTTTCTCTTTCTTCCTTTCTCTTTTTTTCTTTCTTTTTCTTCTTTCTTCTTTCTCTTTCTTTCTTTCTTCCTCCTTCCTTTCTTTTTCTTTCTTCTTTCTTTTTCCTCTTTCTTTCTCTATTTTTCTTCCTTTCTTCCTTCCTTTTTCTTTTTTCTCTTTTCTCTCTCTCTTCTGTTCTTCCTTTCTTTTTCCTTCTTTCTCTGTTTTTTTCTTTCTTTTTCTCTCTTTATTTCTTTCTCTTTTATTTTCTTTTTAATTTGCTTCAGGACACATGCACTCACCAGAGAAACAGTGAGAAATCACCCCTAGGGGGTGGCCATGCTGAAATTCCTTCTTTTCTATTCTCCTCTTGAGATTTTGAGCACTCACACACATGTGCCCAGCATGTTTTTCAAGCTGCTGGGTTCGAAGCTTGAACCACAGTCAGCCATAGGGGATCCAGCCGCTGTAACCTTCGTGCCATATGCCAGCCACCCCTTTCCTTCTTTTCCGTAATAATGTGCCAACCCCAATAATGGCTACCAGGGATGCAAAGATGAGCAGAGCTGGACAGGGACCACCTGGAGACTTGTAGCAAGGCAGGCATCAGGGTGCAGTCCTATGGGATGATGTGACTATAAAGTGAGGCAAGTTCTCCAGGTTTGACTGAAAAACCTGATCGATGCTGGAAATGGAGAGGGCACCTGCAGGGGAGTGGTGAAGAAGGCGTTACAGGAGGGGGGGCAGGAGGGGCTGATGGAAGCAGCCACTCAAGGGGCCAAGAACTGACAGCAGCTCCCAGGTGTGCTTCCCAGCTCTCTGATGTGACCCTCCTGCTCATTTGTCCTTGCAGAGGCCTCTGTGAAGGAAGTGAAACCCAGGTAGACCAGATGTTGCCTTAGTTCTCTTGCGTCTTCCAAATAAGAGGTTCTAGCTACATGTTTTCAGAGTGACGGGGGCCAGACCAGGCACCTAGTAAATGCTTGTGGGCTGACTTAACAACAGCACTTACGCCTCTCCACATTTTTTATTTGGTATCTTTTTCATTTTTTTATACAGCTCCCACAGGGACATTTTAAAGATTCACAAGCTGTTCGTAGGATGCTTCAAAGTAGTCTAAAAAATAAGACTACATAAAAGATGCCACCTTTACATTATTTTCAAGTCATGATAAACAAAGAATATTTATGGTAAAAAGTACGGATTTCAACTTATCATCAGAATTTTAATAAAAGGACTTCTGTTTCCCAGAATTACAGCTTTTGAATCACCTTACTGTTATTCCTCCGGGTGTATAGAAAATGTCAGCAATGCCCTGGATTATTCTTTTAAAATACCATCTTGTGTAAGCATGAAAAAGAAACTCTGATCCGAAATAATTCTGTAATAATGTCTAATCAAAGATACTGAGCAAGTATCTGTGTATTTTGAATTTTCTCTTTGGGAAACTAAAGAAATCTTACTCTTTTTTCTTAGACTGTGGGTGTGTGCAAGGATACATTCAACACTTTTTTCCACATGGACCGAATTCTGGTCCAACGCTTTCCACTCTGCTCAGGACAACCGTTATATGGTGATCAGCGAGAAGGACCATCCGAGGTCAGCATTTTCCAGTAGCATCGCTTTAAAAGGCAAGGTTTCCGAATGAGAAGTTAGGAATCCATGTGAACACCGTGGGAGATATTTTCAAGGAAAGAATGCTTGTATCGTTTCCGGTGAGAAGTTACGACAGGCTGAGCAGCCCTCACCTGAAAATCCCAAATCGGGAACTACCTGAGTGCCGATGTTGCAATACCGAGGTGAGCAGTGCCGGGCCGGCTCTGGCTGCTCTCGGCGTGAAGGCCTGTATGTGAGAGACACGGTCCGTGGAAGGAAAGGCAGTTACGTTCGGGAAGCAGCAACCTGGGGAGGTGGTGCACTAGTGTCCTGAGACCATCTGCAAGTCCCAGTCTGATGAGAAAGAGTTTTAAAGTGATTATTTATACATTCAATTTGTATACATCACTTAGATTGTAAAGAGACTACCTCAGACCAGCCCAGCTGAGAATACGATACACGTCATCATCCACAGGTGACAAAGGGGCAGCAGGGGGCCATGCGGGGAGGCTTGGCGCTGTGCGGTCCAGCCCAGTGGGTTGTTTCCTCCTTGACTGGGCCTGTGGAGACTTGCTGATGGCAGGGTTGTTACTCTTCAGCTGTGGCTAGGTCAGCTGCACCTGATCATCAGGGTGGAAGTTTTTATCTTCCTTGAGCTCGTCTGCTCTCCAGTTTCAAAGCCCTGTGGTCTCTGCAAAGTCTCAACCAAACTCTATTATTTCTTGCAAGCTGAGCACTGAACAAGACTCATTGTGCCAAAAAGAGAAGACAAGCTAAAGGCCTGTCTACAGTGTTTTACTCTGTGGGGTTAGATTCCACGTGGAGTGACTTGGGTCTCCCTTATAGTCTGGCTCCAACACGACATTACACGTGGAAAATCCCACACCTGACCTCATGTGACAGGTTGCAGCCAAAAGGCTTTAATACAAGGGCCAGCAGGTGGCATGGTGGTTAAGGCACTGTACTCCCATATGTCAACCACGGTTTGAGTCCTGGACCTAGTGACTTAAAAATCATGCCAGATGTGTTCATGTGCATGCCCAAAATCCCAAGAGGAGAATGGGGGAGAAGGAGTTTCAATGTGGGGACAACATTTTCCCTCTCACTATCTCTCTGTCTCTTGCCTATGACAAAAACCAAAACAAAAATATGCTATAACACAAAAATACTGCATAGCATTACCTTTAGGGTGTATATATCAGCTGCGTATAAAACATAAACGAACTTTGTGTTTAAATCTGGGTCCCAGCCCCAAAGTATCTCACTAGGTATATGCAAATATTCTAAAACCCCCCTCCCCCACCCCACTCAAAATCCATTCTTCTGGTCTCATGAATTTCAGAAGAGATGTATTCCACCTGTATAATCGGTGGATTCTTGGCTTTTGGAGAAATTTCACGTTACAAAAATTCCTCAGCCAAATTCTTCTAAACCTTTTCCAGAGGAAGGTGGCTCGGGTCCGAGGGAGGGCGTGATTGCGAGGAGGCTGACTGCTTTGGTACATGGAAGTGCTTTTAGTCCGAATCCCAGACATCTCAGGGGGAGTATGTCTGTCTTACCTCGTTAGACTTGAATTCGGTGAAAATGGAGACCCACTGCCTCTACCGTCAGTGCACACCTGAAGCCCTCTCCTCGCATGTTCTTTGGTGCTGTTTCTTATGACTTCTGCCTCCCACTTTCTTCCATCACCCACCTCGCTGACCACCAGGCTCACTTCTGCTCCCGCCTCAGCTGCGGGGCCTTGGCTATGAGAAGCCTGTCATGTTGTTCTGCTGTCTCGGAGGTGCCTAGGGAAGAGCACAGGAAGGCCTCTTGTTTTTCTCCCGGTGGAGAATCTGAGCAAACCCGGCACGTTGCCAGGCTTACGGGGCTCTTCCTTGGCAGCAGAGGTGGACTGAGAGTCTACATTTGAAACTCTGCTGTCGGGCCCAGTTCGTTGCTCTCAGTGTCCCTGGGGAATTGGTCCTGGGACACACCCACCCTCCCCAAATCCATGGGTGTTCAGGTCCCTCGTATACAATAGTGCAATGTCTGTCTACGCCCTCCACACGTCCCCCGTCTGTAAATCACCTCCGTGTGTATAATGCACAGTACCTACCGCGCTGTAACGGGATGGAACTAGCATACTGTTCTATTGCTATTTATTTATGATGGAATATTTTTTATCTGCAGCTGGTTGAATCCACAGATGTGGAAACAGCCCATATAAAAGGGTCAACCAACTCTCGGTCTCCCTGAAATGTATGTTTGCTTTTGTCAGGAATATTACAGCCCAGCTGTGCAATGCGTTTTTCTCAGAATGAAACCTGAATAGCTAAAAACCGTGTGAGTGTATCTGTCATCGATTGCAGTGGCCCTAGGGATCAGTGGAGTAACCTCCGCTGCACTTGGACAATGGGGAGTAGGCCGCTTGTTAGGCCCAATTGCCCTCCTAATCCAAGCGCGCCAGCTCCTGAGGAGAGACCCGCCCGCAGGCTCCGGTGCAGAGCGCGCAGACTCAGTGCTGCACTGTCTGTAGCCCCTATTCCCTATTCGTGCACAGCAGCAGAGCCCCTCGTGGTTTATGGTTACGGTATAACCGACTGGCACACTTACCATCTCCACCTCGCCCCAGGCTCCCTTACGACCAGAGGCCCGGGAGCCATGTGACATGGTTCTGCGCAGTGAAACGCAGTGGAGTTCTGCGGGGTGCCCGTGTCTGCCACATTCTTGCTTGGCCCCTGGTAAAAAGAGGCAGATCTAACTGACAGGTCCTCACCATTCGCCCTCCCTCCTTCTAACTTCCTGGAAAATGGACCCAACCCTGGAATGTTACAATAGTTTTATTTTATTTTATTTTATTTTATTTTATTTTATTTTATTTGCCATAGGATGCTTGTGCTCACGAGAGAGAGAAGGAAAGTGAGAAGTCACCCCCCGGGAGGGGTGGCTATGCTGCAGTTCCTTCTTCTCTATTCTCCTAGAATTTTGAGTATACCTGTACATGTGCCTGGCGTGATTCAAGCCACCGGGTCTAGGAACGGAACCACAGTCAGCCATGTGGGAGCCCAGCACCTTAACCACAATGCCACCTGCTGGCCCCTGATGCAACCATCTTGAGCCAAAGCTATGTCCTAAGAGTGACCAAGCAGGGAGATGAAAGAGGCTGGTTCCCTGAGCAACCGTGTTGGCTGGGACCCTCACCCTTCCCGGACATCCTGATAGGTAAGAAAGAGAAACCCTTCCTCAACGAGCTGCTCTGGGTCAGTTTTCTGCTACGTCTGGTCACGTGTAGCCCTCACGGGTTGGCAAGTGCTGTGTGTCACACGGGCAGGTGTGCCCCGGGAGCAGGCAGACTGCAGGCCACTCTAACCCTAACACTCATTCCGCCTTGAATGTGCACTGTTTTATCCTGACATTTTCTTCCCAGCCTTTGGGCTGAGGGTTGTTAAGATTCTGTGGATCGTAAATGTGCATGAGAATCTGTTAGGAGCTCTGGCTATCCTTCTCAGAACACAGAGGTCAAAATAAAAAATGGTGCAGCATTTGTCTTTAAATGGCCAGAAGGCATGAGCTCTTACCAGCGGGAGATGGGGAGACAGAGACAGGGAGAGAGAAAGAGAAAGCACCCCTCAGTGGAGTGTGGTTGCCCACAATCCCTTCTCCTCCATTTGGGACATGTGCTCAGAGTGTTTTCAAGCCACTGGGCCCAGGATTTGACCTGCGGTTGGCCATGGGGGTCCTGGCTCCTTTAACCATTAGGTTACAGGACTGGTCCTCTGTGTGGCACTCTGAGGTGTCCTAGACCCTCTAAGACCATCCCTAGCCTCAGCTGGCGGAGTCTCATTCTGGGAGTATACAGTCCATTCTGATGGGCTGCCTCTGTGTCATTTCGTGACTAGCGACATGTAAATTAGGGACTCGTTCGGTGTTTAATTTTGCATGTCGGGGTGTTCGTTCTGTCCCTTGGGTACTTACGGCCAATTCTAAATTGCTCCGGCTTCATAAATTATTATCTGTAGAAAACATACGTAGAATTACAAACTAGCACCCGCAGAGTGGGGACAGGACAGACGCTCGCATGGCGGAGACCCAGTCCTCCCCGAGGTGCCTCTCCAGGCCCCTGACCGTTTCTGGGGTTTCATCCTAGATGTGCTCCACCGCGGGCCCCAGCTGTGAATATAAACGAGAGACTCCCAGTCTGTGCCCCGAGATCCTTCCACACCCACAGCTGCAGCTCCGCCTTCACCTC
>NW_006159460.1:244597-248499 GCF_000334495.1 Tupaia belangeri chinensis | reverse complement strand
CCTTCTCTTGCCTATCAGGAAACTATCCCTGGGCAAGAAGGGCACAGCTACAGCCAGGCCCTGGGGGCCCGGCTGTCTGGTCTGGATCTCCCTTCACACTTCCTGTGTGAGCTTGGGAAACCAACTTAACCTCTCTGTCCCTAATTCTCTCATCTATGTGGCATGGCTAATAATGGCACCTGCCTTGTGCCCGCAGGTGGTGCAGTGGTTAAGGTGCTGGATTCCTACACGGGCCACCATGGTTTGAGTCCCAGACCCAGTCACTTGGAAATCACACGGGCCACGTGTGTGTGCCTGCTCAAAATCCCGAGAAGGAAATGCAGAAGGCATGGCAGCATGGCCATCCCCGCTGCGAGGTGATTTCTCACTTTCCCTCTCTCTGTCTCTCTCCTCCCCTGCAGGTGCACATGCCATATGGTGGAAACCTAAGGGGAAAATGGCGCTTATCTTAGAGGATATCGCCAGTATCGTCTAAGCGGAAATCTGAAGTGCTTAGGACTGGCAGGTGCAGGGTGAGTGCTAAGACTCAGCTGTCCACGGCCTGGGGCACTAAGATGAACCGGGGGCCAGTTGCTTCCGCAGAGTGGTTTGCCCCAGGTGAGGAACATCAGGCGCCAGGACTGTCTCAGAATGCCTGTTGGCCCTTGGTGCAGACACACGTGGACACGTCCGCCAACATACACGAACACACGTACGTACCCTCTGACCGCCCCTGGCACCCATATGCCTCCCAGGCATTAGCCAAGGCCCGTCGGGTCTCACTGCTGTGCAGAATCAGCCTCTGCCAGTTCTACCTGGGGACCAGCATGAACCACGTGTGACAGCTGCGGCTCTGCCCACAGGCCACCTTCCACGGGACGGGGAGCCTTGTGGCTCCAAATAGCCACAGGCGTAGCTCCCTGGATCCGCAGCCCCGAGCACCCCGAGCCTTGGCCCGGGCACACATGGCCTATGCAGGGGTCCTAGAGGCATCGAAGTCACTTTCTGCCAGGGAAAGCCTGGGAGGACTGCAGGGAGGTGGGTCAGTCGCTCAGCACCGCCCTCCCATTTGTCCCTCAGCGGGCAGCCCGTCCCAGTGACATAGTTCACGTCGGAAGACTCCTCGCCAACAGTTGCTGGATTTTAATGAAAGTGCAGCAGGAGGTGACAGCACGTGGACCTGGTCGGAAGCTGGGAAGTACGGAGGAGTCTGGAGCGGTTGCTGCTCAAGCATTTGGGAATCTCAGAACAGAGTCCACCGCCATCCCCTCAACCCAAGATGGAGGGCGCCGAGTCTTTCCTGCCGGTGTTTCATGAGATTCACAACCGGCCTCGTCCTCACATGTCCGGACGCCGAGGCATCCCAGGCGAAGCTCTCCCAGGTGCAGATTGCGGGCCCAGGGCAGGCCTGGGGCGTTTACAATATTAATAGCTTTCTCCAGGGAGGCCTTCCTGAGGCGATTCACGGACTGGTTACAGAAATTCTGTTTTTTTTTAAAAAATGATCTTAGGTAGTTAAATGGATTATTAGACTGGCACTCAGCCCACCTCCTCCCAGTGCTGTGAGTGGAAGAAAATGCAGGAGAACCCAAGGTGATGATGATTTTTTAAAATTAAATCAATTAAGTTTTTAGGTTTTTGCCATAGGGCACATGTGCTCGCTGGAGAGAGACAGAGAGCGAGTGAGAGGAAAAGTGCGAAATCACCCCCCAGGGGGATGGCCATGCTGCAGCCCCTTCTCCTCAATTCTTCTTCTGGCATTTTGGGCACTCATGCACACGTGCCTGGCATGAATTTCAAGCCACTGGATCTGGGACTTGAACCACAGTTAGCCACGTGAGAGTCCAGTTCCTTGAGCACCATGCCACCTGCTCAGGTCCCAAGATGATGGCTATTTTAACCAGAGTTCTGCTGTAGTCTGAGTGACTTACAAAATCCCAAGATCGGCTATTAACTGTAGAGATTTGAATAATGCAAAAAAACCATGTATTTTGAAAATAACAATGTAAATAATGACAATAAGCTGTTCTGTCTGAAGTGTGAGTACATTACGAAGTAGATCTCTCCTTCGGGAGGGAGAGAAAATTGCATGACCACATCAAAGCATGCAGTCATATTTTAAGCAAAATTTTGAAATATGTCCCAGGCATGTCAGACAGAAGACGGAGTTGTTTTCACTTGGCTATAAATTTCTGATGGCTCAACAAATGCATTCTTGTTCTGACAGCTAGAGTTCCTGCTCGTGGTGCGGAGACATCGGTCTTCAGGACCCTTCTATGTATTTTGTGCAAACCTAATATTTGAAGAATGGTAGCCATCTCCCTGGTCCTGGGAAAAATACGTACATCTCAAGGGTCTGTGCAAATCATTTTTATCTAGGTCAAGTGCACCGAGTCCCTCAATACACATTCATCACCTTTTCTGTCTTTAATTTCTCAACTGTCACATGGAAAACGTGATAATTAGGGATATATAAAGGTGTGTGAAATGCCACAGCCACAGGGGCTGATTTTCCAAAGAGAATTTTAGTGCCTCATTATATTCGCACGAGTTCACTGGCTGTGCAGAGAATCCACGTCTACACTAGTCATTCTAGACACACACTTGTGCACTTCAAGGCTCACCCGTCTGTGGATTTTACTGTAAATCCCTCGTTCTGTGTGTGTCGGTTCTAACCAGGCTCAGAGTCGAAAATGAAAGTGATTCCGTTCTTTAGATCTTTTCTCTCCCAGACAAGGAGGGCTCTGTGATGGCTGGGGTTGCCAGGCCCCCGCCCTGCCTACCCCCCCCTCCTGCCAGGCTCAGGTATCAACCCACTGTCCTGTCCACAGCGGGGGCTACCCTGCTCACACCTGCGGCTCTCACCTGCGTGTGGCAATCTGCACCTTGGGTGTGAACTGATATTGCACTTGGAGTGCAGAAGGGCGTGGGTGTGTGAGAAATAAAGCAAGCACTTGTTATTTTGAAGCGTGAACCTCAGCTGAGCTGAACATACTGCAGTATTACAGTGGGAAGACCAGTGGGCTAAAATGAGTGGAGACAGAACTTGCTAGAAAACGGTCTAGTTTTCCCCACAAAACTTGTGTATGAGAAAAGAGAACCATAGGGGGACCAGCAGTTAGTGTAATGGCTGTGTCGCTGGACTCCCATGTAGTCGACTGCGGTTCATGTCCCGGACCCGGTGGCTTAAACTCATGCCAGGTGTGTGTGCGTGCGTGCCCAAGATCCCGAGAGGAGAATGGAGGAGAAGGGATTGCGGCGTGGCCATCCCCCCTGGGGGGGTGATTTCTCGCTTTCTGTCTCTGTCTCTCTATGTCTGTCTGGTGAGCGCACGCGCCCTATAGCAAAAACCTCTCCAAAAGCAGAGAGAAAAAAAAAAAAAAGAGAATCGTAGGTGCAAGCACAGCTCTTCAGGCTGAGACCTGCCTCCTCCTCCCAGAGCGATTGTAGGCTATGGTCGTTCCTCCCGTGGCATCTAAGAATCTGCTGAGTGTGAGCTGGGCCCTGGGACAGCGTCACTGCACACCAAGAAAACGCACCCTGGTCGTGCGCAGAGATTCAGGTTCTGTCTGTGGTAAGGGCAGAGTGGGAGCACAAAGGAAGGGCCTTGACCCAAAGCAGAGGCTCTGAGACTCCCTAGAGGGGACGGATTTTCAGAGCTGAGTCCTGAAAGAGTAAACCAGCCAGAAGTCAAGGGGCTTGTGTGCGCATGGCAGACGGGGAAGGGCTGATTCTTCACAAAGGCGGCTGGTAATTCAGGGGGTTGGGAGAGCAGAAGCCTCCACCCCATGCTAAGCTTCCCGAAACAGCGAACAGATGGTCCTGACGAGGAACGTGTTGTGGGGGCCCATGGACCCGCCACGGCTGTGTCTGCCGACTGAAGCCACGGCGGCCAGGCCCCCCCGGGGCTGGGGCGTGACGGC
>NW_006159460.1:240741-244582 GCF_000334495.1 Tupaia belangeri chinensis | reverse complement strand
CCTAGCCGATACTCCTGCCCTGCCCTCGCCTCCTGCAAGTCGCTGCCCTCCCCATCGGAGGTCCTCGTGGTGGTCGCTGGTCACACACTCATATTTAGCTGCAAGAGAAACTGCGTGGGGCTCTTGTTTGTTTTTAATTTCACGAGAGGCAGAGAGAGAGGAGATGCACGTCTGACAGGGTCTCACGCTGAGATCGTCCCCGCCAGGCTTGCTAAACTGCAGATTTCAACAACTCCGTCTTCTGTCTGACATGCATTGGGACATATTTCAAAATTCTGCTTAAAATATGGCTGCATGCTTTGATGTAGTCAGGCAATTTTCTCTCCCTCAATTTTCTTTCCCAAAGAGCTTTGTGAAATACTCACTCTTCATTTCAAGGAGGGTCATCAGGCAGCAAGGACCATGGCGCGTGACTCGGGGAGAACCCGCTCTTTCCTGGGCCCCAGGGTGGAAGTGTTGAGCGAGCGCTGCCCGCAGGCCGCACTGTTTGTCTCGGTTCTGAATACAAGAGCGTTTCCAAGATGCAGGGCTCCCTGGAGAACGGTAAGGCCACTGCAGTGAGGGGTGGAGAGGGGAAGCAGCCCCGGTGCCGGCAGTCACCAGGCGAGTGACCGGTGGCCTCACCAAGTCACGGGCACCTCACGGAGTCATGCACTGCTCCCTCCTTAGAAATGAGCTGCACGTAAGTTGTGGTGTAGATGTCACAAGTCCACTAAGCTCTTTTCTTTCTTTCTTTTTTTTTTTTAAAGTAAACCACAGATGGACCAGCCCATAGCCTGGTGGTTAAGGCAGCTGGATCTTACATGGCTGACTGTGTGGTTCGAGTCTGGGACCCGACAACTTGAAAAACACACCAGAGGGATGTGTGTGTACCCGAAGCCTTGAAAGGAGAGATGGACAAGGGACTGTGGTGCGGCCGTGCCTCGTGAGGGGTGCTTTCTCCCTTCTCTCTCTCTCTCTCTGGTGAGCACACACATAGCCTCTGGCAAATCTGAAAAACAGTAAACCAGTGGCTAGGTGGAGGCATGGTGGTTACACAAGAAAGGCCCTGGGTTCAGATCCTGGGCCCTCCCACACACACGGGCCTGCCGTGGCGGACTGTGGCTGAGACTGTGGGTGGAGCTTGAATACCCTGTTGGGGGTCCTCACTGCTCTCTCTCTCTCTCTTTCATAAACATAAATAAACTTAAAAAAAAAAAAAAGGTAAAGCAGTTGAAATGAAAAAATAAGAAAAATGGCTTGAAATATTTAAAAAGCCATAGACACAGCCACTTAATCTCTTCAAGTTTTCCTTCTCCTCCAGTAGGCAGAGAAGCAAAGCTTTATAGACCGTCCCTGCTGGCCGGGAGCAGAAAATACTAATATAAGCAATTTCAAAACAATGTGTATAGCAAATATAGGTGACTTCAGTTTTCTTAGGTTTCTTTAGGATGAGTGTCTTTTTTTTTTTTTTAAAGGGGAAAATTATGTCTTTATTTACATTAACCTCTAAGTGAATATTAGCATTCCTTTCAAGAATGCTGGTAGGCGAAGCATCTCTGTTAGAAGGTCCAGTCTTTGTCAGCAACAGAGATCGCATTTTTATACCCGCCAGTGCTTTTGCAGCTATCCAGCTGCTCATCAGTAGTTAGGGCTTCCGGTGGGTGGGACGTCCCGCTGGAGCAGGCGGATCGCCACCTACACTGTTAAACACTCGTGGCATGTCCAGGGAAGGGCTGGTGCTTGCGATCCCAGGTTTTTTGAATGACACACTTCTGAGGCATTCTAGCTTCACCGAACTGCCCAAGGGGACAGTCTGAGGCACAGAGAGTTAAGTGTGCTCTTTTCTATCTATTTTGCATAAATCCAAATTTTATTGTAGCATAAATCATGGACCGAAGTGATGCCAAAAACTGCATGGCTGAGAATTGCAGCTGCTCTTGGTGAACCTGTCGGGCTGCGTCCTGTAATGGCCGCCTCTGACCGCTTCTTAAAGTCTAAGCTGGTTCTGAGCCACTGCTGGTTACGCCTGTGGACTTCCGCATGGCCAACCACAGTTTGAGTCCCTAATGGGTGGTTTGAAAATCACGCCAGGTGTGTGTGCGTGCGTGCATGCCCAAGATCTCGGGAGGAGGATGGAGAGGGATTGCAGTGTGGCCATCCCCCGGGGATGGCCTTCCTTTCACCTTCCCTTTCACTGTCTCTCTCTCTCCAGTGAGCACATGCACCCTAAAGCAAAAAACTCTTAAAAAACACGTAAGCTAGTCCCGAGGCAGTCACGGGTGGACAGTTCCCCTTGTTTTTCACACGGGCTGTAAACACAGCGTGAGGTCCACTCTGTCCACCCCAACAGCCACATTTCGAGGCGCTTTTCTACTGCAGGGACAGGACCGACTTCCCCGGCCAGCGCCGGCATGTACTGCACCAGGCTCCTGGGACTCAGAGACATGCTAGGGCAAGGTGGCCGTCCTTCCGGGAGCTCCGTGTGGCACTGGCCAGGTTGGTAGGGGAAGGAAGCTTGAGGGGAAAGACTGTGGGGACCCATGGATGGAGCGAGCAGGGACAGGGTGTCAGGATACTTTGGCCAAAAAAAGAAGGGATGGGAACACAGAGCACAAGGTGTTAAGTGTGGTCATGATGGCAGGAGTGGTGGGGAGACTCACCAGATACTGGAGCCTGGTGCTCGCTGGTGGGGAGGCGTCCCGGGATGAAGCCTGAGCTTGGGCGCTGCTGCCCGACATGATGAGGGGTAGGGGTGGGTCACAGACACACGGCCCGGCATGGCCCACCTGCTCTGACGGCCGACTGTCAGGTGAACCTACTGGGAACCAATGTGTCTCTTTCTGGAAAATGGAGTACTTTTTCTTCTTCTTCAGTTAATTTCTCTCCCTCAATATGTGGTCCTAACGAATACCTACAAATACCATAACTTTACACAGTGATAATTATCGATAAAATCGATGTCAACATCCATATCAGTGCAGGGCTGGTGTTCACTTCTTGCTAAGGAGACGTTCACATTTGGACTGGTGCTAACCGATCCTGAACCGTGGAGGCCACGTTAGGTTTTGGTTGTCGTTTTACACCTCCATGGGCATTAGGCAGGGAAACTTTAAGCCCGAAATCAGCATGTAGTTTTTCCCTATGAAACTGCATATGGGGATGGAATATCTTAAGGTTGTTAGGCCTGGAGACTCCACTCATGGAACCCATTACAAACAGAAAGAAGCCTGCTCTAGGCCGAAGCTGAGTTTAGACACTGAGCCCACGGGATATATCCCAGCTACGTGGGAGGCTTCGGCTTCGTGTACCGTGGACGTGTGTCGACATGGCAGACACAGGAGGTCCAGGTTTAGCTGGTCCCTACACAGCCTCTGGACCTCGGATTCTGGACAGTTTCTCCAGAATTTCCATGAGCCCACTCTCCCACTGCCTGCAGGTAGGCTGGTCACCCAGTGCCCACCCTGCTCTCCCGCTCAGCCATGCAGCACCTCACAGCATGGCTGCCCCGGCCTGCTGCACTGGCACCTCAAGGGCACATGGGAGGGCTCAGTCCCCAACTCCGCACCACGGGACGGGAGCTGCGAGCTCTGGGTGTGCAGGACTGCCAAGGTGGCAAGCCGGACTCCCTTCCAGGGTGTCCTTGGCCAACACCGATTCCAGAGGTTAGTGATGACCTGCCTTCCACACGAAGAGCTGCAAGAAAAGCGATTCCCGCTACAGCTGTGACCGCCATGCTGTGGAGGGTGGCTGCATGGGGACACTACAGCTGTGACCGCCATGCCATGGAGGGCGGCTGTGTGGGGACACTACAGCTGTGACCACAATGCCGTGGAAGGCGGCTGCGTGGGGACACTCACGC
>NW_006159460.1:229127-240241 GCF_000334495.1 Tupaia belangeri chinensis | reverse complement strand
GGCGTGGGGGCACTCCAGCTGTGACCGCCATGCTGTGGAGGGTGGCTGTGTGGGGACACTATAGCTGTGACCACATGTCGTGGAGGGCGGCTGCGTTGGGGGGAGCTATGGGTCTATGCGTAGATCCATTTGCTAGTTCGTTTATTTAGTCTGGTTGGGTACAGAAAACACACACACATGTAACAGGTTAAAATATCCAAATAAAATTTACTGCAACTTGTGTAGAATTAAATTTGTGCTACAAGACATGTTGCATAGGAAACTATTCAAAGCCCCTGAGGAAAAGATCCATGTTTTTTAAGGTGCAAGTGGTTTTGTTTGCTTCTTTGGGGAAAGGTGAGCGAAGACCTCTGGGAGAAATGACAGGATTGAGAAGTAGAATTTAAGGTTAGTTTGTGTGATGATTGGGAACTGGGTCCTGGTTTCTGCAGCATGAAGTATCTGTTACTTGTGGTTCTGTCTGTTTAGAGTCTGTCGGTCTTTAGTATCTGACTCAGTAGCTAAGAGCGGCGTTTCAGTCTGAGAAGGATTGTCCACGATCACGCTGGGTAATCACCACGTCTCAACGAAGCAGCGGCAGAGAATGTGGCCCGACACCGATCGCATGATTGCAGCGTGTCCCGGCCCACGCAGGGCCGCCCCCCCAGTGAGCTGCCAGCTGCCAGGCCTGCCGCTGTTTCCTCCAGACGCACACCGCAGTGGCTCACAGGGTGTGACACGGCGGCCACGCAGGCCCTCGCGGCGACGCGCACAACTCTTCACTGGGAACCGCCTTTGTGCCGGAAGCATTTCCATTTTTAGAAAACATCCCCTGCTCAGAGGACCTTCACATTGTACGAAAAACGGCTTCCCATTTGTCTGTGTCGAAGGAGCCAGGGTCCACTCGGGCAGGAGTGGGGTTACGTCTCAAGTCAAATGAAACATAGTTTGGCACCTCTGCACGTTGCACGTGAGACCCACTAGGGTCTCTGCAATGGGCCCAGGAGGAGCTGGGCTGCCACCCTCTGGTTCCGTGGCCACCTTTTCCTGTCCACGGAAGGGGCAGTGAGCTCCACAGGGGCACCCCGCTGGCCCTAGGGGGTGCACAGCTGCAGAGCCCACCTCACCGGTGACCTTGTCCTTCTGAACGACTAAGCACACGCGGGTGGGCCACGAACAGTGTCACCTCCAGCTGCTCACTGCCAAGGGGCCCTTCTGCCCACTGCCCTCCAAGGTTTCCGTGTTCTCACGTGAGCATTTACTGCAGAACGGGGTGAAGCTGTGCAGATGGCAAGAGGACACAGGGCCGGGGAGTCTCAGAATGGGCGTTTGCTGGAAAACCACCTTTTCCATCCGAGCTACGTTTTCCCAAGTAGAGAGTGGAAAAGGTCCCACACTCGGACAGGCGTCTTTCTGTGCTGAGAGTTAATGCAAACTACGAAGCCAGAAATGCCCCAGGCACCTTTAAATACCTATATACATCTGTGACATAATTTAAAAAGGTCTTCGAATAACATAAAAACCTCAACAGCATCTGCCCCATCAAGTTTTTTTTTATCTTAATGATCCATTAAAAAATTAGATACCACCTTTCTCATGTCCCATCCCCATTCTTTTAAAAAAGTGATTTTTAAATTTAAATTTACACTCCGCAAATAGAAAGCTCTTCCACAAGGGCAACGACCACAGTAGGAAGCCCCCTCAGGCCCCTCACTATGGAGAACGGCAGGCCTTGCGTGTACTTGTCCTGGGCGCAGGGCCGACTGGCGAGTCCAGGCTCTGTCTGAGCAGCCACCCCTCTCCCCTCCCCAGCTCCTCGGTGACAGCGGACGAAGGCGGGAGGGGACCCGTTCAAATCACAAAGTCGTCATGGTCGGCAGGGCTGAAGGCGGCCGCTCTCAGAACGTCCAGGGAGTTGACGAGGATCAGGGTCCCCGTGAGGTGCTTCCAGCGCTTGGTGATGGGGTTCTTCATCTTGTCCAGGCCTGTGTGCAGCTCCTGGATGACGTCCCGGTAGCTGTCTCCGATCTGGTGGCTCCAAGTGAGCAGGAAGTCATAGGCAGGCTTCCACATGGCCTGGGTCGAGGGCAGAAGAAATAGGAGGGAAAGAAACGGAGACGGTGAGACCTGTTCCTGTCACCCGACCGTCCTTATTGGTGACACTCCATTCAGAGTGAAAGGGGCCTTGGGAAAGCAGGGGACGGTCTCCGGCCAGGGCCAGCGCATTGCAGAGGGAGGGGCAGTACTTCCGGGGACATGCGGTGCGCGGCAAACGGGATCTAAGTAACAGGTTTCTCTCCTCCCACATCTGCGGCCCCTCCTGTCTGCGTGCCGTTCAGAACTTGCTGTGTCCTAGACGACACGCTCACCCTAAGACTCCCTGCTTCCTGGGCCTCCCGGGAAGCCTTCTACGGTGACTCACACCCGTGAAAACATGAGGCTGCCCTGAGCAAGGACCCGACCTTGCTGGCTTCTGCTGAACTTCCGTGACATTGCAGGTATCAGCCCCCAACAGCCCCCAGGGAGAAATCCAGACCAGAACGGACCAAAGAGTGTTGGGTCTGCATGCCCTTTGACCTTACTAAAGGCAATTCAGAGCAGCATGAGCAGGGACAGGTGGCTCCGAGGTGCGCCCTCCCACGTCCTGGTGGGTGGCCTTGCATCTTCAGAACAATGCACGCTCCGCTCCCACCTGGGGAGGGCGAATGGAGCACAGCGCATATGCACATGCTCAGCTCGGTGCAGCCCCCAGGACGCTGGCTGGCTAGGAAGGGGAGCTCTGTGGGATGGCGGTGCCCGGTGGAGGGAGCCCAGGAAGGACAGGCCGAGTAGCCGGGAGGCCCTGCTCACCTCACTGTCCACCACCCCGTTCCTGTCCCGATGGGGAGACTCGTACGCGTCCATCTGCTGCCTGGAGACCTTGGCCAGCTTTTCCGCCAGCTCCCGCCAGCGTTGTGCCACCTCGACAGCCGTGGTCAGGAGCACGAAGTCCTGGATGAGCCTGACCACCAGGCCCTGGCAGTCCATTTTCAGCAAGGCCTGAGGAGGGAGGGACACGGCATGAGGCAGAGCACGGCCGCGCAGGCTTCGGGGAACCCCAGCCCTGGATGGTGCCGAGCGCGTGGGCACCCCACCCTGCCAGTTCATAGCCCGTGAATGTCCCCTGGACTCCACAGGCAGGCCGGGGCTCACAAGAGGGAAGAGAGGGCTTGCAGGGTGCACTGGGTTGAACAGCACCCCCTGCCCAGACCCCAAACACACCAAATCCCTGTCCACTCAGAGTCTGGGATTGTGACCTTATTTGGGAACAGGGTCTTTGGGGAGGGTGCAGTGCAGGATAAGGATGGCCGGTGTCTTTGTAGAGAGAAGACAGAGGCAGAGAGAAGGCATGTGCGGCGGAGGCAGTCTGACACCCACGCCACAGCAAGGGCTGCCCGGCCCGCCAGGGGCCACGAGAGGCCTGGGGCACATTCTCCCCGAGTGTCCAGGGGAACCAACTCTGGTGACCTCGACTGTGGATTGTGCCTCCGGAATGAGGAGTAAGTCCCACTGTGGGCAGCTCCCCAGTGGTCAGGTCCTGGCAGCCCTGGGTGAACACGGACAGCTGCTCAGCTCCCCCAGTCTCTCTCCCACTGGGGAAACGGAGAGATGATGCCCCTTGCCAGGACGGACCACACGCTGGAGGCTTTCAGGAGGGTGGGCACCAGTGGGCAGAGATGGGGATGCCGGGCTCAGGTGTGGTCCCAGGCAGGGGCCTGGGAATCTGACGGGGCCACCAGGGATGATAGAGGAAGAGGCCAGGCAAGAAAGGGTGTCCACCAGGAACCCCACTGGTCAGATGGGAAGGGTGACGGGGTGGTCCTCCCGGGACTGTGAAACAACGGGAAATGCTTCCCCGGGTCAAGAGGACTGCTCCCTTGTCAAGGCGCAAGAAGGTTCCAGGCCCGGCCCTCTGCAAGCCACATCGGAGTTCAGTTCCCACCCAGACACAGGGGCCGGCAGGACAGGCTCTGGACATAGGTGCGCTGACCTGACCTACCTGGGGGAAGGATGACGCCGGTCTGGGACTAACACTCCTGGGTAAAAGTGAGGCAGCTGGCCCACGCGCCTGGCTGCCTGTTGGCACACTGCGAGAAACCGCACCCTAAGCCCTGGTGTGGCTCTGGGCTGATTTGGTAACCAATGAGGCCTCACCTGGTTGTGTGGAGCTCTGAGCTAGGCAGGGCGGCACGCCCCCGGAGGCAGGAGGCGCAGCGGGGCTCACATTCCCCGACCACCCTAGGCCACAGTAGGGCACAGCCCTTGCTCTCTGCCAGCCAGGGTGCTCGGATGACGCCCCAATGAGGGGGGAAACGCTCAGCTTCCTGAGAGGAGTGCGCCCACAGGCACCCCTACAGGGTCTCCGAGACTCCGTCGGATGCTTGGGGTAGCGAGGACAAAACCAAAGAGTCACTGAGAGCAGAAGAGGCCAGGAGCCGGCATTCTTGCTGTCTACACTGCTCCAGCCCGAGGCTGCCATCTGAGGGTGCTGAAGAGAGCCACACAAAAGCACTAAAGAAACAGCCCTCCCGGGGCCTGGGCAGACCCTGGCCGGGCAGCCTGGGCAGCCCCCGCCCTCCTCAGTCAGGCCCTGGCTGCTCCCGCTTGGGCAGGTGCGTGGCTGTCTCCCGTGCGAGTTTCCTGCTCACTGGGGGACCCTACTGTCAGCAACGCTGGGATTTCGGGTGACTTGCTCTGAGCAGTAACGGGGGTGGTGACCCCGACTCCTTCCTGCTGCACCTCGACCTCTGCAACAGAAAGAAGCTGGCAGGGGGTGCAAGAACCACATGGGCCTTTCGTTTTCTCAGGAGCTACTGTGAACCGACTTCACCTGCCAGGCCCCGGGCTCACCCACTCCTCGGAACCCCTACGAAGGAGGGGCAGTTCACCCCTCTGTACAGATGAAGGAGAGAGGGGAGAAGGGGTGTCTACACCTGTGAAGTCAGGGCTGGATCCACCCCAGGCAGCCGATCTCAGACCCCTACCTGGCGCGTGAGCAGAGAAGTGTCTGTTTTAAGCGGGATGTGTGTGTGTGTGTGTGCGCGCGTGCGTGTGTGCGTGCGTGTGTGTGTGCCTGGGGAGTGTCCCACCCTGGCAAGGGCAGAGATGCAGTTAGACCCAAGTCTCCTGGAGCTCGGGCCAACCACCTCTGGAACTCTGTGAACACCTCGTGACAACTGGAATGGAGCCAGACAGAGCGCTGGCCCGGACGCGCTGCATGTCAGCCCTTTACTCAGGAAATGGCTAGTGTCACCTCCAGTTCCGATCTGTGCCAAAGAAACGAAAAAAACTCCAAGTGTTTACTAGATGAGGTCTGAAGGAAAGCGTGCCTGTGTGTGCGTCCCCGCGTACAGGGAGGGACATGGGATGAGCGGGCTCGGATTTCAATCTGTTTGCAGGGCAGGGAGCTCTGGGCGCTTGGAGGCAGGACGGGGCCCGAGCCACATCTGGCCTCCTGGGAAGCAGTGGTGGATGACAAAGGGTTTGCCCCCGCGTCACATGATGCTCCAAGTCGGCTCTGCCCAAGCTTGCCCACACCCCACACACAAACGGCCCACACACACACGGCCGTGTGCTCAGCTGCTGGCTCCCAGGCGGCCTCAGGTCCAGGGAACGGAGCCTGTCCGAGTCACCTGCTTCTGAGGCAGGTCAGTCCTGGCCGGGGCCTCCAGGCTGCTCTCTCCCAGAGGCTCTGGGCACGGACACAAAGGCCTTCCGAAACCTGAGCCGCTCCATGCCCTGCTGGGAAGGAGGGCATCTGGCCCTGCCCAGGGGCACCCGGGCCTCACTTGCCCAGGTCAGAGGTGAACAGAGAGGCCGACCCTTCTGAAGACAGGGGGAAGGCGCCTTCATTCTCTCACTGCGCCTGCTGAGCCCGCCTGGCTCTGTCTGCGAGCACGGTGCCCACGCCAACATTCTAAAAGGCCATTTGGGGTGCCCGCCAGATCTCAAGGGACGCATTCCCTGCAGCGGGCTCTCGCCCCGGGAACCTGTACCTGTAGCACACGCTTTCATTCAGCACACACACAGGTGCATGCGGAGTGCCAGGAAGGGCCCGGTGACATCACGCACCGAGCTGAGCCACTGGCGGTTCCCTGACCCGAGTGAACAGTGAGGAGTGAGCTGCCCCTTCGGAGGTCACAGTCTCTCTCGTGAACAGCCTCAGGCAGCAGAGGGCCGCCTGGAAGGGTCCCTGGGGAACCTGCCCCCACCTGAGGGCGAGCTGGGCTTCTCCAACTCGCAGGGACTGTGCGCTGTCCTCGCCAGCCCCCAGTGTCACCTGTTCCCCGCGACCCCTACCCCCATGAGCTGGCTTTCTTCTTTATTTTTTAAAAGAATTATTTATTTTCATTGATTATTATTATAATTTTTACAAATTTGACCAGAAAGAGAAAGGGAAAGTGAGGAAGCACGCTGCCAGGTCTGGGACTAGAACCACGGTCGGCCACGTGGGAGTCCAGCACCTTAACCATCTGCCCTCTACTGCCCCTACCTCCCCTTGATTTTCAACCTGCAGTAACATGACGCCCGCATAGAAGGGACTTCAGGAAGGCCTGTGGAAAAGTGAAATTAAAATGCAAGTTTATTTTGGTACAAAAAAAAAAGCTGAAATCCATGCATATTTTTCTTTCATAGGGCGCATTTCCCACAAGCATTTTAAAGACCCTGTATCCTTACCACCCTCCCCGCTGGACCTAAGCTACCCTCACCATGGCCAGACCCGACATTCTTGTGCAAGTTCCAGGATGGACTGTGGCAGCTGGCCAAGGCTTTTAGGAAATTCTCCTCTGGGCTCTTGTGCCTCCATAGGCTGTTCCTGTGCATCTCTAACGGCCCCTTCCACCTCTCACCTCCTGCTGTATCCCCGCCCTCCTCACCCTGGGTCCTCGGTCCTGTTCATGATGGTGTTGCGGAAATCAGAATAGTCCATTGTATCAAAGCATATTGTTGAATGAAGACATTTACTGTCTTTTTTCCCCCAGATTTTTGCTATAGGCCATGTGTGCTAGCCAGAGACGAAGACATGGAAAGTGAGACATCCCCCAAGCCCTGGGATATTCGGGCACACACGCACACATGTGCGTCTCAAGCCTTCAGGTCCTGGACTCCAACCACAATCAACCACGCCTGAGTCCAGCGCCTGAACTCCACCTGCTGGGCCCCAACATCCACACTTCCTGTAAAACTGGGTTGGCTACAGCTCGAATCCTGGCCCCTGGCAGCTCGAGGCACACGCCAGGCAGGTGTGCATGCCCCAAGTCCTGGCTGGAGGGGGATGGGGATGCGGAGAAGCAGCACCACGGTGTGACCATGCCCAGTTGGTCAGTGCGCCACTCTAACAAAAACCACAGGGCTGGGCTCCTCGGGGCTCAGCGCACCACCCTCCAGATATACACCCCCTCTCTCACAAGGGCGGCCGCCCAACCCACCCAGGTGGGCACACAGGTGAGCCCCCCATTCCTCGTGCCGTCTCCTAATTCCAGGGCAGACGTGCCCACAGAACGCCCTCGGGCAGCCCTCTAAGGCCCACGGTACATGTGAAGGGGCATTAAAGGGCTTCCATGCACCAAGAACGGGGAACATACTCTGCTGTTTCTTTATTAAACTAAAACAAAATCCCTGCCATGAAACCTCAGGTTTATGAATGTGAGGAGGTGTCACCCGCTCCCGTGACTGCAGCCTGGGCCGGCTGGTGTCCCAACTCCAACCACGAGGCCGGTGAAGGGCTACCTCCTGCCCCTGCAGAACAGGTCTGAGGCCCGATGGAGGCGAAGGGTCAGGGACCTGCACAGGCTGTGAGGCCTCCTGGCCTCTGCCCTGGACTGACCATGCCACAGGCTGAAGACAAACAGCTGCTTGGTGCTAAGCAGGAGCAGCAGGGCCCTGTCCAGGAATGGGAACGCTTGGGAGCCCTGCTCTTCCAGGCCCCACCAATGTCCACGTTGGTGGGTACACACCAGGCTGGGCATGCACCACGCCAACTCTCACTACTTCCTCCCAGACACCCGAGCCTCCCCACGCCACGCCACACCTGCAGACGGTACTGCCCCACCCCACCCACGCTCCACCCCTCCAGCCCCTTGCCCTGCACGGTCACTGCAGCCCCAGATCTCAGCCTCTCCCATGCCCGGGCTGTGCCCTCCCTCACCAGCCAGGCATCCCTGTCGGGGGGCCCTGCAGGCAGCAGTACCTGCCTGTCCACCTTCCCACGGAGAGACAAAGTGAGAAGTCACCCCCTAGTGAGGATGGCCACCCCACAGCCTCCCATTCTCCTTTTGGGATTTTGCACGCACATGTCCCTGAGTATTTTCCAAGCTGTCAGGTCTGGGACTTGAACCACATCATCAGCCACGTGGGATCCAGCTGCCTTAACCACCAAGCCACCTGGCTGGCCTCCCAGGACTCAGGAGCCATGTAACAGGGACAAAGTGCAACACCCACTCTCGCCCTGTCTGGGGCTCTTCCTGGTTCTAGGACAGAGCTGGGACCCTTTGCACAGCTAGCTCTCCCACTCTGGCCTCAGGGCTTCACCTGAAGAGCTCTTCAACCAGGTGGCACCTGCCTCAGTGCCCCCCCCCCGCCCCATGAGTCCCATCTCAGCGAAGACCCCAGTGGTTCCCTCCACGACCTCTAGGGCCCAGGACGCTCCAGGGCTGCACCCATCTGCTATTCCCCGGCCAGCACCAGGCACACCTGGGCACTCAAAGCAGCCCAGGACCGTCCCCGTCCCTGGCTGCCAACATGGCCTAGGGCATCGTCACAGGTCACCATTCTCAGCCAACATGGGCAGTCAAGGCTTCTGATGGTGTTGGGGACCTGGGACAGAGGGCATCCTGTCCTCTGAGGGCATGGAAATGTGGGGAGAAGGCAGAGTCACCCGGGAAGCCCGTGTGGTCGGGCAGAGCCTCTCACGCAGCTCTAATATAGAAAGGGGGCGTGGGCACCACAGAAAGGGGGACGGGGCGGAGACCGGAGCTTCCAGACCACGCAGGCAGCAGGCTCGCTGCTGGGTCCAGGCCTCTCACTCCTCCATCCATCACTCACTCCCGAGTAGCCGAGAGCTCCCCACGTGCCAGGGCTTTCCCTTGTGGAACGACAGCAAGACCACAGCACACGAGCAGCTGTTCGGACAGGGGAAGCACGGCGAGGGCCCAGCGGGATGGCGAGGGGCACAGCAGCCACTCCACCGAGGGCTGCGGGTGGGACTGGCTAGACAACACGAGAGCCAGCACTGAGAGGGGCAGATGGCCTGTGAGGTGGGAGAAGGGTGCTCCAGCAGAGGCGAGGCAGGCAGGCCGGTGTGTTCGAGGGACAGAGCAAAGGTGGTCAGGGCTGCGGCGGTGAGCTGGGCAGCGGGGGGAACTGGGCCCACGGCGGAAGATGAGCAGCCAGGACCGACTCCTCCGACATCCCTGAGAGTTCACTGTCCCGACTTTTGCCCTTTCTAGCTCCTCACGGTTTCCAAACCCAGGAGTCCAATCTGGACAGAGCGATTTTTTTAAAAGAATTATTTATCTATTATTTATCTATTTTATTTATTTTCTATTACCACTATTATTGTTTAATTTGACCAGAAAGAGAGAGAAAGAGACAGAGAAAATGAGAAAGCAAGCCAGCAGGTCTGAGACTGAAACCGTGGTCAGTCACGCGGGAAGCCAGCACCTTCACCACGCCACCTGCTGTCCCCCAGAGAAGGATCTCAAAAAGGAAAATGGGGGCACTGGTGGGGGAGAAAGGTGGTCTGGCTGTGACACGGTGGGGAGGGCAGGGCCCTGCTGCAGAAACATCTCTACCACGGACCCCAAGGCCAGAGATGGAGCACCTGGCCCCTGCTGGTCCTTGAGCACGCTGGGACAAATCCATCTGTGGATTGTGGACCTCTGACCTGCCATTCCAGGGTGCCAGCTCACAAGGAGACGGCCGGCATGGGAGGGGTGGGGCACTGCAGAGCCAGCTTTACTTTATGTCCACAAAATCAACCTTGCTCGGGAGCGTTCTGGTGTGTTTCCTCCTTGCTAGGGGGAGGGGAGGAGAGGGAGAAAGAGGCGCGAAGACCCCACCCTGCACACCCCGACCCAACGAAGCCAACCGAAGAGCCTCTCCCAGGGAATGTTGGCCGAGATGAGTAAAGAGATTTTAATCACTTAAATCTTTAAAAAATGAGGAGAAATGAATATTAAAAGCCACCTCCTCAGAGAATGGACAAGGAATTGCAGCAAAACCTGAAACAGAAACACCTCCCTCTGTCATGGTTTTTCCGTGGCGTTGGGTTTCCCACCTCCACTCCCTCCAGGTGGGTGTTTCAGCTCAGCCGCAGGAAGGGACATCAGTACAGATTATGGCCTGTGAAAACACGCGATCCATAACCAATGCTCGGGGCCAGGTAAGGGCTGCCGGAGGGAAGCACCCCTGCCTGCCGAGTCGCGTTCATCCACGGAGGGGACAGGCCACGTGGCCTGGGCACCAGCTCCCAGGATGCACCTTGCAGGTGGGCCATGAGGTGTGCCCTGAGCTCACGTGGGCGAGGGTGAGAGCATCACAGTGAGAGGGCCATGTGGGGGCTGGGAGGGCGCCGCTGCCTTCCGTTCGCTCCCCACGGAAACTGCCACCACCACGGCCCCCGTGCCCCCCGCCCCTCTTCCCAGCCACTTCTAGTCCCGCAACCCTCCATGGACAATCTTGGGTTGTCCTTGTTCCATGCTTCTGGCACTTTCTACCACCGTGGGCCACCGTCCAAGGGTGTTTTCCCTGCCCCACCCCTACCAGACAGCACGTGCACCTGCAGGTGGATGCCGGGCCAGGACTCACCCTGTCTCCTCCCTGGGGCAGCCGATGGCGTGTGTGACATGCACCCCTGTGTGGCGCACAAGGGCACGCCCAGCTCATCTGCAGAGACGCGCATGCGCCTAATAGCAGGTGTTGGCTGGGAGGGGGAGACGTGGCAGGACGGCCACCGCGAGTCACATCTACAGGGTGGGGAGGTGAGGAGGGCTGCCTCGAGTTGTCGGAATGAGGAAGAGAAGGAAAGAAAGTCGTGGGCTTCCCCACGGACAACCAGGACCTATGGCGAGGACGGAGCCGAACAAAGTTGCTGG
>NW_006159460.1:228274-228929 GCF_000334495.1 Tupaia belangeri chinensis | reverse complement strand
CGTTGCTTTAGGATTCCCGTTGGCGGCTGTGCCAACAAAACAAAACTGTCCTCGCCCCGACTCGAGCAGACGCGAAGAGGAGGCAGAACAGCAGTGCAGAGACCCTGGAGCTTTGCCTAGGACCACGGTCTCTCCACAACGGGAGCAAGTCAGACGCTGGGGCATGGCTCTCAGAACCGAGTCCCGGACCCCAGGGGGAGACGAAACAGATCTGCTCCCAAGGATCGAGCCAGAGGTGGCGGGAGCCTAGGGCGGCCCGAGTCTACCCTGAGACCACCGGGGTGCTCACCCACTCCGCAGAGCAGGGACCTGCCAGACTTCCCGGCAGGGATGGAGTGTTCCTGAGTGGTCTGAGGCCCCTAGGGTCGCACACCAACTCCTGTCTCCAGAGCAGCACTTCAAACTGCCTATTCGAGCAGCCCAGGTAACACCCCAGGGAAAGGTGGGGGCAGACCGCGCCCCGTCCGGAAGCCCGCCCGCCCGCTGTGCACTCACCATCACGAGCTCCTTCTGGAAGGACTTCCGGTCCTTGTTCTCCGCGTTGTTGCAGTCTTCCTTCAGCTTCTCCAGGACGGAGGCCACCCGCTCGGGCTCGCTGTCCGGCTCCGCCCGGCAGAAGAAGGCAAGCGGCCGCCCCCACTAGCCCACGGGGGCC
>NW_006159460.1:219722-227655 GCF_000334495.1 Tupaia belangeri chinensis | reverse complement strand
GGATGTGCTGGGGGCCATAAAGCCCCACCGTGACCTTCTTGTGGATGAAGTCCCAGACGGTGGAAGGGTAGAGGATGCTGGGGCCATGGGCGACGATGGCCAGGTACATGCAGGGCTCCAGGTGGTCCAGCTGCACCTGCACCGTGTCCCCGTAGCTGTAGGTGAGAGGCATGGGGACGTAGGGCCCTTCCTTCGAGTCACTCCTCAGGCACTGCAGGCCCACTGTGCTTTTGCTCAACGCGTCGTTCTTCACCTCGGCCGAAACCTTCATCTCCAGGATGAGGAAGGTTCTCACCTCCAGGGTGCTGAGCTTGACCTCCAGCAGGGGGCTGACGCAGCTGGCCTTGTCGCTGTTGAGCTCCAGCGGAGGGTCCAGCAGGGCTTTCATGGAGATCTGCTGCGTTTCCCCAGGGGCCACATGGCCCTCGGGAACGAGGATGCTGATGCTGGTGTCGGGGAGCTGTACGGCGCCCCCCGAGCTGTCCAGTTTGCATACAATGTTCGTCTCCACTGCCTGGGTCTGGCCCCAACCCGGGTTCTGGCCTAGCAAGTCCAAGTCATGGCAAGACCGGGCCAGCTTCCGGTGGTTCAACCAGGCAGTTCGAAAGTCTTCCCGGCTCTGAAACTGCTCCGGGGCAGGAGATTTCAGGCCCGTGAAGAAGTTGGATGCCGCGGGGGCGTCGGACTTGGCTTGGAGCACGGAGAGCTCCGAGAGGCTGTAGGAGCGCTTGCTTCTGAAGAAGGGGTTGTCCCGCCTGACCGGCTGCTCCGCGTGCAGCCCGTTTGTGGTGGGAAGGTCGTCGAAGATGTTGCCCGTGCTGTTCGCGGTCGCCGAGCTGGACTCCATAAACGAGGCCGTGCCAGCGTCGAAGAGCAGCAAGTCCACAGTCCTCCTGGCACTCGGCTCGTCCACGCCGGGCGCTGCCGACAAGCTCCCGTTCAGAAACGGGTTTGTCTGGACCCCGTTCCAAAAAGGGTTGTTGCTGTGCGTCTTCCCCAAGCCTTTCCCGTCGTCTGCCCAGCCCCCGAGCAGCTCCAGCTCCTTGGCCACCTCGTCCGGGCTGTCGGGGAGAGGGTCGATCATGCCGCTGTCGCTCAGCGTGGAGTTGCGGTAGTTGAGGGGCTGCACGTGGGAGGACGGGATGTAGCCCATCTCCGTGGTGTTGTGCGCGTACCACCACTCGCCGCCCGACGTGTCCAGGACGTACAGGTGGTCGCCCTTGGAGAACTTGAGCGTGGTGAAGTTGGTCGGGCAGTAGTCCCTGATGGCGATCACCTCCTTTGCGTTCCCGAAGGGCGTGGGGCTGTCCGCCAGCAAGGCACTGGGAGAAGGCACTACGGGAACAGAGACCGCGTGAGCAGAGGCCAGACGGGGAGAGGGCGGGCGAGTGGTGCGGACACCGACCCTGCACGTGACTGCAGGGGGGCCAACAGAAGACACCACGGGGCTTCGCCATGCGGGTCACTGGCACAGCTGCTCTGTCACCTACCGATACGGTGGCTGTGCAGCGAGGAAGGCCAGGAACGCGAAGCAGCACTGCCCTGAGCCCGTCCCCGTGTTCTCCCTGCCTCTCTCCTTACCCACCTGACAGAGCTCCTGCTGCACACGGGGAGGCTGATGTGGCCCAAACCTGGTGACCGTACGAGATGGGGACCCACTGTGCGCAGGGGCGAGGGGGCCCTCCTCCCACTCTGAGGTGCTCTGGAAGAATCCCCGGCAGTGGGCAGGTGAATAAGAGAAAAGGCCCCCCAGTTTACTTAGTGTACATCTGGATACACGGGAGCCCTGGAGAACAGCCCCGAAGGGGCAGACGGCTGTGGCTCAAATACCTTGTTCACAGGGCAGAGGGAAATGGCGGGGTGAAGGACCCAAAGTTCAGACAGTGGTGAGTGGGTGATTCTCTTCGGGAGCTGGTGGGCCTGGGAGACGGGTGAGAACTCAGGACAAAACCTGCCCAGGTGTGCTGCCACTCCTCAACCTTCCTCCCAACAGGGATTTAGTGAGTGAGACCTCAGGGTCGGGGGAAGGCAACTGTCTTCCTCTAGCAATGGAGAATCAGGAGCATTCTCCTGCCCTGCACTCCGGGAGGGAGACACGGGGGTAACGGGGGCAATACATTTTTTTTAAGAGAGATTTTTGCTATAGGGCGTGTGCTTTCACTGCAGTCAGACAGAAAGCAAGAAATCACCCCCTGTGGGGATGTCACACCGCAATCCCATCTCTCTATTCTCCTCTTGGGATTTTGAGCATACATGCACACATACCTGGCATTGAGTTTAAGCTTCTGGGTCCGGGACTCGAACTATGGTGGACTACGTGGGAGTTCAGTGATGTAACCATAATGCCATCTGCTGGTCCTGAGAACTGACCCTATTCTAAGGCCTCTCAGCACGTCAAGCTCCAGTCTTGGGGGGCCTGAGTTCTAAGCCCTAACACATGCAACTGGGGCCCAGAAATAAAGAGCCTCAGAACAAACAAAAGCTTTCAATAACCAGAGCTGATCCCATGTTCTGCCTTCAACACGGGACACGTCAGCAGAGGGGCCAGTTCCCTCAACAACCAGGTCTGGTTTAACTTCAAGTTCAAGCCATTCCTCACCAAACTGCTTCTCCAGCCGAAACATGATTTTTCCAACCTCTCTTATGCCATCACTCACAATCACGGCAGGAAAACGGCCCCTCCCACCCGACCGCGGAAATCAGAAGCTGCAGCCGGGCCCGGTTCACAGTCCTACCGAACAGCTGATTAAGCCATCTGAGAAGTTTCAACAGTTTGAAGAACAGGCTGGGCGCCCGTGCGTGCATGCCCAGTCCTGACAGGAGTGGAGGAGAGGGGACCACGGCACGGCCATCCTCGCTGGGGGGTGCTTTCTCGCTCTCTCAAGCACACACATGCCCAATAGCAAAAAAGTACACGTACATCAAGGTGGGTCCAGTGCCGTAATGTTTCTTAGCCTTACACTGTGTGCTACCTGAGGACAGTGATGGGCCATCAGGAGCAAGCCGCGGAGACAAGCGTGTGCTCTGAAAAGCAACGGGTGTGACGGGGTACCCAGGCGCCTCCCCCTCTCATCCCTGAGAAGGTGCAATGCATTCAGAGGACAAAGAGGGCTCCCTGGGATGGAAACACACCTGCATCCTTTTCCCCAGGGTCTCTTTCCAAGTCCCCTTGTCTAGCAGTTTGCTGACCCTTCTGGATTCCATAACAGACGAAAGAAAGGAAAAACAAAACAAAAAAAAAACCTTTTTGTGTATACAAACCACCAAAGAAAGGACTAAACTTTTTTTTTTTCTTTTTTAGTTTTTTGTCATAGGGCATATGTGCTTGCTAGAGAGAGAGAGAGGGAAAGTGAAAAATCACCCCTCGGGGGGACGATTACACCCCAAACCCCTTCTCCTCCTTTTGGGATGTTGGGCATGCACACACATGTGCCCAGTGTGATTTTCAAGCTATCAGGTCCGAGACTTGAACTGTAGTCAGTCATGTGGGAGTCCAACACCTTAACCACCATGCCACCTTTAAGTCCCAGTTATTCTATCAAATTGGCCCTCCCAAAAAATGCAGCTGTCAGTTTCTTTCCAAAGAAAAGAATGAACATTGAATTATATTTTCTCGGCAAAGTCCTAGGAATGTTAAACAAATTAATCTTCACACTCATACCCAGACCTCCCGTCCGAACAGCAACCTGCTGTGGTCCGCGGATACCCGGCAGTAACGGAGCATGCTCCGTGCAGCGCCAAGGCAGTCATGCTCCAGACGTCCCAGGTGGGCTCACAGCCCCTGTGGAGCCACCCCAGCTGTTTCTGTGCCTCACTTTCCTTCTGCTGCCGCGACACGTCACCTGGCCGTGTGGTACCCCAGGGTTGCTCAGAAGCAGGGCTGTGGCTGCCCGCTGGCCACAGGTCTTGGCTCAGCTTCTCTGCCGAAATAACTTGTCCACAGGAAGGCAGGAAGTGTCCACTCACTCACCCTTGGCCGGAAGCCCACTCGGCCTCGGAGCCTCACCGGCGAGGACACCGAGCTGCCTGCCGGCGTGGCTTGCTGCCCAAGCACCGACTCTGGGATTCCTAGACTTGGGCTTGCATGGAGGCCATGGAAGCCACGTGCACTCTGGGGCCCGAGGTCCCTCTTCCCTAAGGGGCTGTGGCGAGCATGAAGTGAACGAGGCTGACAAGGCGCTTTCCGCACGGAGGCTGCACCGGGGAGGGACACAGGACGTTATGCAAAACAGATGGCCCACCCCTCCTAACGTCATTTTTCCCTCAGTAATGACAGCCATTACACCATGTACCTGCCAGGGCTCAGGACACATCACCCAAAATATGGCCCCAAGGACAGTTTAAGGTGAAGGGACTTGAGAAACGCAGGTCCCAAGCCCTCAGTGAAGGACCCCAGACTGAGGTGCCTCCCAGCCCTGGAGGGCAGCAGGGCCCTCACCTCCAGACACGGAAATCCAGACGTGCAGCCTGTCCCTGCCCCTTTCTACACATGTGTACACTTTCCCGTGCCATCCCATTCTTCCACGACTCCCATGTTTCACCGGACCTAGCATAAAACACCGGGTTGAAGGGTTTCTTTTGGGTCTTCACGTCCTAAAGGCTCCTGCGCACATAAAATGCCCCTCAAGGACGTCTGCACACTCTCCTCTTCTTAATCTGTCGGGTTACAGAGGCCCCAGCCAAGAGCCTCAGAGGGATGGGATGCAAACCTGGTCCCCACCTGCACACCTTACACAGGAGGGGCTTCCCAAAGTTCCTGGGGGACGGAATTCAGGGATGAGGGTACGCTGGTGCAAATCGTTTTTAAATCCAGGCTGCCCCAGTGGCAGGAAGTTGGACCTCACATGGCTAGCTGAGTGGTTTGAATCCTGGCCCTGGAGGTTTGCAAACAATGCCGGGTACGTGTGCGCCCCCAAAGCCCAAGCCAGTGGAGAAATGGAGAATGAATTTCAGTGTAACAACGCCCCACGGGGAGTGTCTTCTTCCTCCCCCCTGTCTTATGTCTCGCTGGCAAATGCATGCACCCTCTGGCAAAAGAAAAAAAATTGAAATCCAAACATAGTTTTTTTCCTAAAATATTCTATGAATATATGAACTCATATTCCATGAATGTTTGAAGGCCCTTTTGTGTTTGTTTTGTCTGGGGAGGGGGCTCTATCCCCACTTTGGGACGAGAGTCCCATCCGGGCCCGTCTTGTTTGCTGTTGTCCCTCTGGCACCTGGCACGGCGCCTGGCAGATGGCGGGCACCCTGATCACACGTACAGAACGCCCGAGCAGCCCGGGCAGTCATGTCCACGCGGCGGGACCGTGGTATTGGCCAGAGCGAAGCCAATCCCCTGGCTGGCCCTGCTGCTCTAAAATCGCAGCAGAGACTAACGGGTGGGAAGGGCCGAACGTGGAACAGCAGAGAAGGACACGACCCCGAGGGAGAGGGGAGAAGGAAGGGGGTCAGCTGAGGTCGGAGGGCAGCAGCCGCACGTCCCGTTGGCCAGTCACTCCTTGACATGGCTACTGGAAACGCCACATGAGACGGAAAACCAAATGGGAATGAACGCTTGCCAGACATTAAAATCCCGTCAGAGTCCCTCCCAAGTTATATCCCTCTTACGCTCCCCCAAATAATTCCCTTATAGTAACACACCCCAAACTGAAAACAACAAAAAGCCATGAAGCTTGCTTTGTGCACAGCCTAGGATCTGTCCCTGAAAACGATCGTTTCAGTTTTACCAGACTGAAGAATGAGAATGTTTTCACTTCAAATTGCAAGCACTCTCCTTAGGAGAGCTGTGGTGATTTCATGCAAGGATCAGGTTTACGCAGAGGGACCGCTGGGACCCCACGGAGGGGACGTGGTATAAACTCCCTTCTGCACACCTCACCCCGCCAGGGACGGGGACACAGCGGCGGGCAGGGCTTCCATCCCACAAATGCCAGAACATCCCTATCGAATTCCATCTTAATGAATTCTGCCAAGCACTGCCCAGGCTCACGGCTAGGCTGACTTTAATATGACAAAATTTCCCGGGTGTTGGGGAATTAGCACCCCGAAAATGCCTTTCCCGTGCTTCTGCCTTGGTTCTCACAGGCCAAACATTAATCAGGGCAGATCTCTCAGCAGATCCGTTGGCTGGAATAAACTTCCACCTGGAAATCTGTCAGTCACCTCTGCCCCTCCTAGAGCAGAGGGCTTCTGGGCAGACGGGGGCTCTGGTCCTGCCCAACCTCAGTTCTCAGGACCCCCCTCCCCAACTCCAAGCTCTGACTTGCCTTCCGTGCTCCGCTGTGAACAGCCAGCACTTGCCCCACGTCATAGACTAAAAAGTCGGCTCTCTGCCCCTCGCTTTAAGACCCTCACTTTAACCACACAGCTGCTGCTCACATTTTCGGGTGCCCGCTATGACTCCTTGGGCTGGGAAGAAAGAAAACCATGTCCCTTACTGGAATATGAAAACCACCTCGCTGTTACAGCCACACCCAGTATCTCTGCTGCCTTATGAATACCATCCCGTGCTTCCCTTCGGCAGTTGTTAATTTTAAAGAACATTAAAACCCTGCTCAAGGCCTCAAGCAGAAATCAGAGACGGAGGGGCAGATGCTGGGGTAAAGTAAAGGGGGAGTCAAGCACACACGACCTGCGTCATATAGTGCAAAATTTCTCGCTTTATGCGACTCCGGGCCAGGGACGAGGGCGACATTCGGAAGTGCTACAGGCAGGACGGTGATCAGTGGACAGACGGTGGTGCGAACTGAGGGGCCCATCAGTGACAATGTTGAGGAGGACCCTGCTGCTGCAGACTCCCTGGGGGAGAACGCAGACTGGACAAGGCCTAGTGAGGTCAGGGTGGACCTCAGAGAGACAACGGCCCGATGGTAACCACCTTAGCACCCAAATGCCGTTTTCTTATCAACCCAATACTATGAGGCCCTTGGAGAAACCCGTGCCCTGGGCTGATTCCAACCTGGGCACCGTCTAGGGTAGGCAAACGAAGCCCCAGTCAAACGGGCATGGCTGGCTGTGTTTGTAAGTTGTCCTAGAGCACGGCAATATCTTTTATTTTTTTTTTTTAAGTTTGTTCCTTTGTTTTTTTCTGAGTTGGAGAGCCAGAGAGAGAGGGAGAGAGAAAGGATAGAGAGAGAAAGATGGGGCATCCCAGCAGAACAGGGTCCTGACACTGTGATCCACCAAAGCCTGAGCCAGGCCTGGACTGTGGTGAGCGTGTGCCCAGTATATCCCGAGAGGCTTCCTGGGTCGAACTGGACCTTTCCACGTGGGATCACGTCGCAGAGCTCTGCATTATGGCCATGCCACCGCCTGGCCCTGACTGTGTCTGCTCGCTCACCCACCCATGTGGGGCTGCTGTGCAGTGAGGGCAGCCATGAACACAGGGACCAGATGGGGCCTGCAGGGCCGAGTGTGTTCGCGACTGACAGACGAGTGAAGGGCAAGTTCGCTGGTCCTGCCTGGGACCGCCTGCTACTCCCTGGGCTCTCAGGGCCACACCTCCCTTCACTTCCTCTCCGCCTGGAGCCCTGTCACCAGCTCCCCACTTACAACACACCAAGAGGAAACCAACATCTCTGCATTCAGAAGGGCTGTGCTTGGGGGGCCATTCAAAACCTCCTCTGGGGACCAGCAGTTGGCATAATGGCTATGCGGCTGAACTCCCACGTAGTCGACCATGGTTAGAATCCCGGACCTGGTGGCTTAAACTCACACCGGGTGCGTGTGCGTGCATGCCCAAGATCCCGAGAGGAGAATGGAGAAGAAGGGATTGAGACCTAGCCATCCCCCCGGGACGGTGATTTCTCGCTTTCTGTTTCTGTCTTTCTGGTGAGCGCACATGTCCTATAGCAAAAAAAAAAACAAAAACAAAAACAAACAAACAAAAAACAACCTTGCGGGGGGGGGGGAAGGGGAAACAAACAAACAA
>NW_006159460.1:217011-218309 GCF_000334495.1 Tupaia belangeri chinensis | reverse complement strand
AGGAGTCTGCCGTCTGGAGGTCCAGCGAGCACTGTGGGGAGAGGCTGACCGCTCACAAGCAGGCAGTCCCGGCGGCCCTTCCAAAGGAGCAGGTGCCGCTGCTTCATCCTGCAGAGACTCATGCATGAGAGCATGACTGGACCCCCGTAGGCGACGGCCCAGGCCTCTGCCTCCAGACCATCCTCCGCCTCTGGCGGGGGTACCGGACCTGGGGCTCAAACTGACAGTGGCTGTCTGCACAACGCTGGGCACAACTGGGCATCCTGATGGCCACCACAGCCAGGCTGCCTGTCAGCCCACGCTGTCCCCAGTCAGGTCACGCTGGGCAAGGACTGCCCTGAGGCTCCACGGGACTTCCTGGAAACCACCTCTGGTGCAGCCTGACTTCAAAAGGCTGGAAGAGGCAGGAGCGTCCTGGTGTAGGAGACGCCGCGTCATTACTGGAGGACCGGCAGAGACCGGATCTGAGGGGCTGGCGGTGTCTGCCGGCTGGGCTCTGCAATGGAACCACGGTGACACGGCCTGAGGGTCCATGTCCGACCACGCCTCAGCAGAAGAGCCAGGGCTGTTGGTGGCTTGAGATCCAACTGGGGCACCTGGTGCTCATCCTGTAAGGGGCCGGGGCCGCACGCCCGCACACCCACAGCCTGCCAGGCTGGAGTGACATCAGGGATCTGCAGACTCTTCGAATGCAGAGCCAACCCCCAACACCTGGGCGAGCGACCACTGGTTGTGCAGCCCTGCTCCCCTCGTCGACAGAGGGGCCATGCATGGAGGTCCCGTCCCCACGGCTGACCCGCCTGGCGCTCACACTGAACACGGTCACCGTTTACGTGCAGCTGCCCTTGCCCACCCAGCGAGGGCCTGTCTGTGTTCCTCCATGCTCCCGTAAACCCCAGGGCAGCCCTGTCCTGTCCTCAGACCAAGGCACTCGTGGTAAGTGTAGACAGACACGAGCCGTCCCAGCCTCAGGGGCTTTTTAAACAGCAAAGGAAGGGGGCAGTCAGCCCCTCTTGGGACCATGCCTGACGGGCTTCCTCCTCCCAGACTTCCCTGACCAGATGCAGCCAGCATGCAGGTGAAGGGGGAGCCCTGTCCTCCAGGGCCCCGGGGTCTATGCAGAGCCAGGCACAGGGCAATGGAGGCCGCCAGTGCCCCAGAGGTGCCCGCTGCCCTCCCCAGGACCCGTCCCAGGAGAAGCCCTGTGCCCTCAGACGCTGCGTCCCGGCTCAGCCTGGCCTGCCCCCCACCCCCCGCCCCTATCGCCTGCTTGCTGGGGGGGGGGCCTCCCTCCAGCT
>NW_006159460.1:212825-216437 GCF_000334495.1 Tupaia belangeri chinensis | reverse complement strand
CAACCAGGCAGTCCCGGCGGCCCTTCCAAAGGAGCAGGTGCCGCTGCTTCATCCTGCAGAGACTCATGCATGAGAGCATGACTGGACCCCCGTAGGCGACGGCCCAGGCCTCTGCCTCCAGACCATCCTCCGCCTCTGGCGGGGGTACCGGACCTGGGGCTCAAACTGACAGTGGCTGTCTGCACAACGCTGGGCACAACTGGGCATCCTGATGGCCACCACAGCCAGGCTGCCTGTCAGCCCACGCTGTCCCCAGTCAGGTCACGCTGGGCAAGGACTGCCCTGAGGCTCCACGGGACTTCCTGGAAACCACCTCTGGTGCAGCCTGACTTCAAAAGGCTGGAAGAGGCAGGAGCGTCCTGGTGTAGGAGACGCCGCGTCATTACTGGAGGACCGGCAGAGACCGGATCTGAGGGGCTGGCGGTGTCTGCCGGCTGGGCTCTGCAATGGAACCACGGTGACACGGCCTGAGGGTCCATGTCCGACCACGCCTCAGCAGAAGAGCCAGGGCTGTTGGTGGCTTGAGATCCAACTGGGGCACCTGGTGCTCATCCTGTAAGGGGCCGGGGCCGCACGCCCGCACACCCACAGCCTGCCAGGCTGGAGTGACATCAGGGATCTGCAGACTCTTCGAATGCAGAGCCAACCCCCAACACCTGGGCGAGCGACCACTGGTTGTGCAGCCCTGCTCCCCTCGTCGACAGAGGGGCCATGCATGGAGGTCCCGTCCCCACGGCTGACCCGCCTGGCGCTCACACTGAACACGGTCACCGTTTACGTGCAGCTGCCCTTGCCCACCCAGCGAGGGCCTGTCTGTGTTCCTCCATGCTCCCGTAAACCCCAGGGCAGCCCTGTCCTGTCCTCAGACCAAGGCACTCGTGGTAAGTGTAGACAGACACGAGCCGTCCCAGCCTCAGGGGCTTTTTAAACAGCAAAGGAAGGGGGCAGTCAGCCCCTCTTGGGACCATGCCTGACGGGCTTCCTCCTCCCAGACTTCCCTGACCAGATGCAGCCAGCATGCAGGTGAAGGGGGAGCCCTGTCCTCCAGGGCCCCGGGGTCTATGCAGAGCCAGGCACAGGGCAATGGAGGCCGCCAGTGCCCCAGAGGTGCCCGCTGCCCTCCCCAGGACCCGTCCCAGGAGAAGCCCTGTGCCCTCAGACGCTGCGTCCCGGCTCAGCCTGGCCTGCCCCCCCCCCCGCCCCTATCGCCTGCTTGCTGGGGTGGGGACCTCCCTCCAGCTCTCTACGTGGGTCACCCTGCTCCTGTGGGATCCGCCCAGCGTCTCTGTACGGACAGAGCAGAAGCAGCCACAGGCCAGCCCCTCACAGCAGTGACGGGGTCATGTGCTCTGCCAGCATGGCCCTCCCCAGTGCTGACGACACTTCACCTCCCGTCTTGAGAGCCATTGCTTCCAAACCCACGGCTCGCCAGGTCTCTGGCCGACAGCGGCCAGACTCCTGGCTCTCCCTTAGCCATCCCTCACGGGCTTGGCATTGCCCCAGAGCAGTCCTTTGAGGTCACGTCACCCCCAGCTCCAAATCCCCTGGGTGTTGCTCGTTGCCGGCCCGGGGATGCCAGGACCCCGACGTGCTCTGTTTATTTCCGGCTCTCTCCACCCCCTGTGCCATGGACCTGGACTGCTGCTCTGCCGGCTTGCCCAGCATTCTGGCTTCTGCATTTTTGGTTCAACTGCTCCTTGGGACGGCTCCCGGAACCTGGGTCTCCTCTCCCACCTCCCCCGGGGCCCCCCCAGCCTCTCTAGAGCTCTGCCACTTTCTAGTGACTCCTGTGTACCCTGGATCTGTGGCATCAATGTCCCCGAGCCACAAGCCAAGGTGCCCCGCCCCAGGCACTGTGCCCGTGAACGGTGCCCGCTTCACTAGCCAGGGCTGTGGGGTGAATGGCACGGGGCTCCGATGCGCCGGCGGGGAGGCAACGAGGGCAGGCGGTCCTGTTTCCCGCTCACCGTATGTTTGAAAAGGGAGGACCTAAGTCCCTGACAAAAGTTAGGAAGGTAATTGGTGAGCATGGGGTACCTGCCTTCCCAGACCCAGGCCAGGAGCAAGTGTGCACACACGTGTGTGTCTGTGTGCACACGTGTGCACGTGGGACATGTGTGTCTATCTCCCCCGCGCCAGGAAAAACCCAGGCACCAGAAACTCAGATGCCCAGGCAGTCTGGGCCCCTGGAAGTGCAGCTGACAAGTGACCTCTGAACCTGTGCACTGAGTGCCACCTCAGATAACGGGCACCTCGAATTCCCGGGCTCCACCCTCCTAGCCCAGCCTGCACCCTCTCAGCAACGGCTCCATTCCAGGTGCTGGAGAGGCCTATCTCCCCTACCCAGTCCCCCTGAGCCCCGTCACGCACACGCGTGTGAGCATGTGCACGTCCATGAGCGCACACACGCCTTCGGAACACAGGCCCCGTGTGACCTCACCTCGGCACCTGGCTGCCCGTCCTCGCGGCCCACCCTCAATTAGCACCGGAACGTGCAGCACCAGTGAGACGCCGTTCGGACTCGCCTAACACCCTCCGCGGGCTTCTCCGACCTGCGATGCCCCAGGCCTGCCCTCTCTGTCCCTGTTCTGTGCTCCCCCGTCCCACACCCGACTCCGGTGCCGGCGCAGGTCCCAGGACACCACGCTCCCAGAGCACGGCCTTCGCACATGCTGCTCCCACAGCCCACAGGCCCTGCCAAGGTGCCCCACACGCCCAGCTGGACCCTCACCTCCTCTGCCCTCCCACCCGGCACCGCCCCATGCCCTGCCCTCATCTGTCTCCAGCTCGTTTGACGCACACTTGACGTGGGAGCGTCCGTCCCCTTTCTGCCATCCAGACGGGACCACACATGGCTGCTCTCAATGCGAGTGAACGGATCAGTTCCACTGTGATGAAGACAAACTTCTCACAGGTACCCAGGTAAAAGATGGTCCCCAGGACAGTCTTTAAGGAGCCAGTAGTTGACTTAATTGGATTATGCAGAGTAGGCTGGATTTTGGAATCCTAGTTTATTCTTGAAATCTAGATTATAATTCCTAAAATGCTGACCTGGGTGCGCACCATGGAGGCACCTGAATGCCCTGGCCCTACAAGCTTGCCCCTCCTCCCCACCAGGCCCCAGAGCAGAGCGGGCGGGGCAGCACCGCCACCCCCCAGCCCACACCTGGGTATGGTGGCGCCTCCGCCAGGAGTCAGGACTGGAAAGCAGGAAAGGACAGCAAGCGTCCTGGTACCCTACGATAACTAATGAGCTTTCTCTCGTGTGTAGAAGTGTTCTTTTAGAGAAAAGACCAGGAGGTGGCCCTCTGACCAGACCACGTCGCTGCAGACAGACAGAACTACTGGCAGATTCTGGTGGCAAACTTGGAAACCTGCACATGCCCCGTGCTGCAGCTGCCCACTTTTGGCTACAAGTGCCCACACACCCACCCCTAGCTACAGGTGCCTGCCCACCCCTCGCTGCAGCTGCTTACCCACCCCTGGCTGCAGGTGCCCGCCCACCCATGCCTGGCTGCGGGTGCCCGCCCACCCCTGACTGCAGGTGCCTGCCCACCTCTGGCTACAGGTGCCCACACACCCCTTGCTACAGGGGCCCCCCCACCCCTTTCC
>NW_006159460.1:208091-212748 GCF_000334495.1 Tupaia belangeri chinensis | reverse complement strand
CCTGGGGGGGCCCGCCCCCCCCTGGCTGCAGGTGCCTGCCCCCCTCTGGCTACAGGTGCCCACACACCCCTTGCTACAGGTGCCCACCCACCCCTTGCCGCAGTGCCCACTCTCCACAGGTGCCTGCCCACACCTCACTGCGGGTGTCCAGTCCCCATAGGTGCCCACTCCCCACAAGTGCCTGCCCACCCCTGGCTGTAGGTGCCCACACACCCACCCCAGCTACAGGTGCCCACCACCCCTGGTCGCAGGTGCCCACTCCCCACAGGTGCCCCACCACCACAGGTGCCTGTCCACCCCTTGCAGATTCTGGAATCCCAGAACATTCTTGTAGTGGCCTCCTTGTCACTGTGCTGTCCAAGAAACCGTGAAACAACAAACCGATCAAGAAAGCAACCTGCTGTGAGCGAGTCTAGAGTGGAGCCGGCCCTCCCCATCCTGGCCTGTGCACACATTGTGTGTTCTCCGCGGCCCCGGCGGCCGGGGCCGTCAACACCCAGGGAAGGAGCTGGCCCAAGGCATAACACTCTCTCGGGTCCTCCCCTGCCCACTCCATCCGTGCCGTAGGTTGACTCGCTCTCCACATGTGGTTATCATTTCTGGACTATCATGTTGATTTCATCAGATTCCCTCTGGATTTAAAAAAATAAAAAAGAAAAAGCTTTAAAAAAAAAAAGTGCATTTCCACCTCTGTCTATAATCTCAGGCACCAGCCTCTCTGCTCTGCCAACCCACTCACCCAGGCAACGGCATGTCCCAGACAACCCACATCTAAAGACGGTCTCCCCGGCTGTGCTGACCAGTTTTCCTGGAGCAGCCACCTGCAATCCCACACGGGGGCACCTGGCTTCCCGGAGTCCCTGTGGGGCAGTCCTCGAGTCCCTCCGGGTTCATGCCCCAGCTCCCCGTGCTCTATCAAGGGCAAAGCCAGGGAATCGTGTCTGCTCCCGGACATGACCTGACTGGTCCGGGCAACTCTCGCGGAGAACCGGCACGTGACTAGGTCCCCGGGGTTCTTCTAGGAGTGGCCCGGCAGGAAACGCACACGCACTCTTATTCCGAGAGGCCCAGCCCGACGCAGCCAAGTTCAGCCCTTCCGGCCACGCTCCCTCCCTGTTCTAGAAATGAACCACCTGAAGCTTTCTGTGTCCACCTGGCGCAGAAGACGCATCTGCTGGCCCCGAGGGGGCGACGGCAGGCATGGCAGGGCCCGACGGGCATGCCAGGTCAGAGGCATTTTCAGGCCCGCATGCAGTGCGTTTCCCTCGAGCAAACAGCTGAGTCCACTTGGGCAGCCACTTGCAGGCCTCTGCTGTCCGTCCTGCCACGTGAGCGGAATGCCGTGCTCCAGTCCCCGTGCCTGGGAAAGGTGGGCACCTCCCAGCACCACGTCTATCTCAGGCCACTGCGCCAGGCCACCTTCAGTGCCGGTCCACCGAGCACCAGCTTCCGGGAGTGAGGCTCTGCTCCACACCGGGGACAACGAAGAGGGTGGTTTGCAAGGAGCCACAGCGGAGCCCACCAGAGCGCAACACCGCAGGAAGCCCAGCTGCGCTCCAGGGCGAGACCAGAGCTGTCACATGCCCACACTGGAGGCTTAGTTATCAGCAACGCTGGTGACTCCGACGCCCAGCAGGGTGGTCCACGCAGCCCAGTGAGGCGCACCAGGTGGGCCGTTGTCACTGGAAGTGATGACTCGGCTAGTGACAACATAACGAAAGTCTGTTCTGGGAATCGCAGAGTGGCTCCCTCTCCTCAGCCCCTGCCCCCCTGGCCTCCTCCCTCTCACACATGTGCTGCCCAGATGGGGGGGGCCCCCCCTCCCAGCACACCAAGTGCTCCCAATGGTTCCTCTGTTCAGAGCAACAACCACTGCCTCTTCCGGGGCTCCCACACTTGGCAAACACCGAGACCGTCCACCCTTGTGCAGTCTCGCCCTCCTGGCATACCCAGCACACGCCCAGCCACAGCTACTGCGTCCATCCAGACATCTCCCACGGGCCAGCCCTGGACCTAACGGTTAAGGGAGCTGGGCACCACATGGCTGACCACGGAGCAAATCATGGCCCTGGTGGCTTGAAAAATACACCGGGTGGGGAACGAGCAGTTAGCGTAATGGCTATGTCGCTGGACTCCCACGTAGTAGACCGCAGTTCGCGTCCCAGACCCAGTGGCTTAAAACTCACTACGGGCGCGTGTGCGTGTGTGCCCAAGATCCTGAGAGGAGAATGGAGGAGAAGGGACTGCGGCGTGGCCATCCCCCCTGGGGGGTGATTTCTCGCTTTCTGTCTCTTTGTCTCTGTCTGTCTGTCTGTCTGGTGAGCGCACGTGCTCTATAGCGAAAACCTCTCCAAAAAAAAGAAAAAAAAAATACACCGGGTCCATGTGTGCTCAAAATCCCAACAGAAGGGGAAATGGAAGAGAAGGGACTGCGGTATGCCCGTGCCCCAGTGGGGGTACTTTCTTCCACCCCCTTTCCCTCTCTCTCTCTGGCAAGTACATGTGCCCTCTGGCAATTAAAGATATGATCTCCCATATCCGTGCCTACTCCCCTGCCCCTTGCCTTCCTGAAGACCCTACAGGGCTGCTACATTCAAGCCTATGCATATGTGATGACCCCCAGAAACGGTGGAAGAGCACCCCTTTCCTGAGCTCCGGGGACCCGCAGTGGGCTCTGGGTGTTCATCCTGGGCTTTTGACCTGTGCGTATAGCTGCCCTTCTCTGCTCAGTTCCTCTCGGTTCGCAGCTGCGCCCGTCCTGGGAACGCAGCCCTTGCGGGCTGGGGTGTCGCCGGAGCTCCCAGCACCCGGCACCATGTGGCCCCACTGGTGCTTGGCACAGCTGCTGGATGGAGTCTTTCCCGCAGACGTTCACTCATGAGGGGCGTGAGGGGCCACCGAGACCGCGGGGACCACGGGACCCGCCCTTCTCTCCACTGCTCAGTCTGGCTGGGAAGGCAGCACACGTGGAGGGGACGTCAGCGGAGAAGGGCAGGTCCTGCATGTCTGGGTATGCACGGGACATCATGCCCTCACACCATGGCGCCATGGCTGGCACTCCCCACCCACAGCTTCCTCGTGGCCAACACCCGGCTGCTGACACCCACCACGGTTCAAAGACTAATCGACAGGGGGCCTGTCCGGTGCCCGGCAGGCATGAGACGGGGAGGATGTTCATCACGATGGCCGTGGCCAGCTCGCTCAAGTCACATGGGAGGCCGGGCCCGCCGTGTGACATGGCTGACGCAGACAGGCCGGGAAGGAGGTCTCGTGATCAGCCCAGACTAGACTCCTTCCAAGCTCGGGTCCTCAGCCAGTGACAAGGAACAGAAAAAGAACTTCTCTCTGAAGATACCACAGCCGTGGCGAGCAGAGGGTCACTCCTCTGACGGGCCACAGAGGCCGACCCCATCTGACGTGAAGCAGCACAGCAGGACAGCAGCACCAGGAGGGTCCAGGCTTGCCAACACTTCTCTTTAAACCAATGTACTCCCTGCATGTGTAACGCTGCAAAGTTTATTCATGCCACTAGTCAGAGACAGAGATGAGGAAGAGAGGCAAGCCCGGCGGGGTCTTCGTGCTGCCACATGTCCCGCCGTGCCCAGCACGTACAGGGAGACCTGGGCCACGAACCAGGGCGTGGGTCCGGCGTGGCGAAGTGTTGTCACCACCAGGGCTGGCCATGACCAGTTTGTTCTAAAGGAAGCCTCTATGCTCCCTAAACACAGACCCACTCCACCTTTCCTGGTACACACTAGAAGTTTAACAGCTCCTCTTAAATACCCTCTGGGAAACGCGGAGGAGGCCGGAGCCACTCGGTTCACAGACGAGGATACGGAGGCTTGTTTTCTTATTGAAAGACATTCCCTGAGGTTCACCTGCTAGACTTGCAGTAAGCGCTGGCTCGGGGGGGGGGGGTGGCCGCTGGGCTGCAGGCCGTCCCTGACCTGCCTGGCGGCTCTCATTAGTGACACACACGCCGTGTGTGCGGGTCATGCTCATTTCAAGGCAGGGACTGAATACCATGAACACGGGAAGGAGCACTAAGGACCACTGGGGACAAGGCCGTGAGAGTGACCCATGTACAGCCCACGCCGAGGGTGGAACCAAGCCCAGCACCCGGCACAGCTAGGAACCAGCAGGTGCTTGGCGAGGTCTGGCATGTTAACTCCATGCCAGCTGCCAAAGGGCCCTCCAGGTACCACTTAGGGACACGGCCAAGGCGTGTTCCTTAGCGAGCTACTGCACTGTCAGCCTCTCGGCCAGACCTTTGCCCACAGGGGAGGAGATGACTCCAATTCTATCTACAAGATTACAGACGGCTGAAATCTAGCGCAGCAGGGGTCAGTAAAACCAGTAGAATGAACGAATGAATGCCTTTTTTTTTTTTTTTTTTTGCAAGAGGGTGCCTGCACTTGCCAGAGAAAGAGGAAGGAAAAAGCACCCCCATGCAGAATGCCCGTACTGCAATCCCTTCTCTTCCATTTCTCCCTCCTTTTGGGATTTTGGGCATGCACACACATGTGCCTAGGTGTTTTTCAAGCCGCCAGGACCAGGACTCAAACCACACAATTGGCCATGTGAGAGCCAGCTGCCTTAACCACCCTGCCACGGGCTGGCCATGAATGTATTCCTTTACTGGAGACCTACGGCGGCC
>NW_006159460.1:194057-198966 GCF_000334495.1 Tupaia belangeri chinensis | reverse complement strand
TGCCTTTTTTTTTTTTTTTTTTGCAAGAGGGTGCCTGCACTTGCCAGAGAAAGAGGAAGGAAAAAGCACCCCCATGCAGAATGCCCGTACTGCAATCCCTTCTCTTCCATTTCTCCCTCCTTTTGGGATTTTGGGCATGCACACACATGTGCCTAGGTGTTTTTCAAGCCGCCAGGACCAGGACTCAAACCACACAATTGGCCATGTGGGAGCCAGCTGCCTTAACCACCCTGCCACGGGCTGGCCATGAATGTATTCCTTTACTGGAGACCTACGGCGTCCACGAATTACTCACCAAGCCACTTGGAGCACTAAACCAACAGCGAAGCCACACCTCACCAGGATTTGCTAAGGGAATGAGAGTGGACAGGCCCATGTCCCTCCTCCTGTCCCACTGCTGCTATGCGTACTGTCTTTAGGAAACGAAAAACGGAGAGAACTGTCTGCAGTGACAGACACCAGAAGCCACAGGGGCAGCACGCGAGCTTGTGCTGGGTAAAGGGTAGCAGCCCCTAGAACACACTTTCTTAGAAGACTTAGTACACACAGTGGAACAGGGAGGAACTTAAATCCACATGCTTCACAATAAAATCTTACTCCACTTTGTTTCTGAAAGAGACATTTAACTGGGGCCAGCAGGTGGCACATAGTCGACTGCAGTTCGAGTCCCGGACCCAGTGGCTTAAGACTCATGCTGGGTGCATGCGTGTGCATGCCCAAGATCCCGAGGGGAGAAAGGAGGAGAAAGAACTGTGGTATAACCATGCCCCAGGAGGGTGATTTATCGCCACTTTCTCTCTGTCTCTCCAGTGAGCTCACATGCCCTACAGCAAAAATCTCTTTCAAATTAAAAAACCCACATTTGATGGAGGCCAGCTGCAGTGGTGCAGCGGTCATGAAATTCTCTGCGATGCTATGGCCACCTGGAGAGGTCCTGGTCTGTGCCCCAGGGTCTTCGGGTACACACCAAGCACACGTGCGCACCTGTGTCCCTGACTGGCTGAGGTGGGGCTGGACTGCAGCATAAAGACCCTGCTGTGATGTCTGTCTCCCTCTTCCTCTCATGGAACAACAGGCTTAAAGAGTATATGTGATAAAAAAAGAAGAGCGAATTTCACACGAAATGTTGGCATGATCTCTAAGTAACAAGTATAGGAGGAATTTTTTAAACCCCCCCCCCCCCGTTTTAAAATATTTGCTCTAAGGTGCATACACTCACTGGAGAGAGACAGAGGAAAAGGGAGAAAGCAGCTCCCAGGGGGATGGCTACATCACAATCCCTTCTCCATTCTCAAGACTGTGGGCATGTATGCACACACCTGGTGTATTTTTAAAAGCCACCAGGTCCAGGACTTGAACTATGCAGTCAGTCTTGTGGGATCCAGCTAGCTTAACAACCACGCCATGGGCTGGCCCTAAAACTCCATTCAAAGTTGCAAGTCATTTGCAACTTCCCAAGGCTATTTTCTAAGCACGTGAAAAGGTCTGCCATCAAGGAATTGGTTCTGGATGCTTTTGAGTCCTCCGCGCCATGAAACGATGTTCTAATCCCACTGGATCTCAACCCAGGTCTCCCAGTTCCTGCTCTGTGATTTGGGGCAAGTCATTTTGCCGGTAAGTGAAAAACAAAAGGTACACCTATCCCTCCTGGCTTTGCAACTCCACTAACGAGGAGATGCAAGGAGGAGCCACGTTAACACGGAAAGTGTCGGAAATGAGCCAGGCTGACCTGGCCCACTGGGGCTCTTCCTGGGCCTGATCTGCAGCTCTGCAGGGAGCGAACACCCGACCTGCTCCTCTCGGCAGGTATCCACACTTCTGCCTCTGTAAGTGGCACAGCAGCGACCAGCTCTGACTGGGCATTGTGGGTTACTGTCTTAGCGCAGGAAGCGTTGCCGAGCGCTTTCCTGGATGGTTGGGCTAGTTACATTTTCAGCCAGGAGACGTCTGTTTCCCACCTATTGCCGCTGTGGGACCTGACGTGGGACCTGACAGTGAGGAACAGGACATCAAAGTCTAAGTTCGCCTTCCTCTGACCATCGCGAGGCAGAAATCTCTCAGTTTCCTGTTACTACTTATTTCCTACCTTCTGGACGATCGCTTTGCACTCTTTGCTCAATTACATTCTAAATTTCATCATTATCGGCTGCAAGCACCTCCCCGCTCTGTGGCCCGCGCTAATCCATTTGCTAACTCAATGAGGTCTCAATTAGGTAACCGCCTCAATCACTCCTGGGTGACCCCCCCAAAGCATCTGCCTGCGTGAAAAATTTGATAAACATTCGCGTCTGTTTTCCTTGTACTTAAAAGAATGCTTTGTGTACTGACATTACTGCACAAAGAATGTAGTTTCTCGGTGTGGAACTTTACAAAATCAATTAGCAGGCAGACAAGCAATTACTCTGGCAGGAGCTCCTGCACAATTCGTCCCCTTCTGACTGATGTAATGTCATTTCGATGCATATTAAATGTGTACAGACATGGGGATCTGAACTGGGGCTGTTCCGTGTCATCAGTTTCCCTATTTTTATTTATTTATTCATTTTTATTTTTTAAGAGACAGAGAGAGGGAAAGCGAGAAATCGCCCCTCCCCCTCGGGGTGCGGGGGATGGCCACACCACAATCTCTTCTTCTCTAGTCTTCTCTTGGGATTCTGGGCACACACATCTGCCTCATGTGGTTTTCAAGCTGCCTCCAGGGCTCAAGTCGCACTCAACCATGTGAGTCCGGTGCCTTAGCCACTATGGCACCTCCTGGCCCCAGTCTGCCTATTTTCGTAACAATATCGACCCTTATTAAACTAGCACAGGTCTACCACATTTGGATACATAAAAAAAGACTAGTTCCCACCACTCTGCTGCAAAGTTCTACTATTACGTTTACTGATTTTTTCCTCCCAATGAATTTTAGAATAATACAATAAAATGTCTCCCTACCACTTAATTCCCTCAAAAAAGTAATCTCACTGTGAATTTTTCCAACATTGGTAAGAACTGACATCTTTATGTTATTCCATCTTTTCTTTTAGGAAAATGGCAAGTCTTTGTTTATTTAAAGAGAAGTACCAGAGTAGAGAAGAACAGAGACTGACACGTTTTCCTTAGACAGAACAGAGAGGGGGCCCAGCAGATGGCATAATAGTTACGTTGCTGGACTCCCACGTAATCAACGGTAGTTCAAGTCCTAGACCTGGAGGCTTAAAACTCATGCCTAGTGGGGACAAGCAGTTAGCGTAATGGCTATATCGCTGGACTCTCACATAGTCGACCGTGGTTCGCGTCCTGGACGTGGTGGCTTAAACTCACGCCAGGTGCGTGTGCATGCATGCCCAAGATCCTGAGAGAAGAATGGAGGAGGAGGGATTGCAATGTGGCCATCCCCGCCATCCCCCTCCCCCCGGGGGGGGCGGTGATTTCTCACTTTCTGTCTCTCCATCTCTCTCTGTCTTTCTGGCGAGTGCACGCGCCCTGTAGTAAAAAAAACTCTCCACAAAACAAAACAAAATAAAACAAACAAATAAACAAACAAACAAAAAAACAACTCATGCCTGGTGCATGTGTGTGCATGCACAAGATCCCAAGAGGAGAATAGAAGAGAAGGGACTGTGGCGTGGCTATTCCCCCGGGGGATGATTTCTCACTTTCTATCTCTCTATCTCTCTGGCGAGTCCACGCACCCTATAGCTAACACCTCTCTAAAAAATAATCAAAACCTGAAAACAGTGTCCCACACTGAGGGCCTCCAGATCACCTTGTCCTGACCTCCCTGTTCCCAAACACAGATAAAAGATTAAAGTCATCGCATTAGTCCAGGCTCAGACCACCCTGCGTCCCCACAGTGCCTGCAGAACGAGCAGACGACTAACGGGAGGCAGCAGGGCCCCGCGCAGGCTCTGGACTTCAAGGCCAAGTTCTGTAGCTATCATTACACGGCCTGGCCCCTGTCCCGCACTGTCCCCTCTGCCAGAGGAGGGACAATGGCAGCGAGCACTTGCACATGAGATCAGAGCGAGGCATCAGCCAAGGGCCCACCAGAAAGGTGTCAGTCACCGCTGGGCCTGACGGAGCTCGAGCACGGGCCGTGGTGCTCCTCCGACAGGTGCTCTGAGTCTCTGCGGGCCAAGGCCAAGTATCACGTGGCCTTGCTGGTCCCAACTGGGCCTTGGTGGTGAATGCAGAGAGCTGAACCAGGCTGGCCTTACGGGGCTTCATTCAATGGCACAGTGTCCATGAGTGGCCAGTCACTGCCTAAGTTCTACCCGCTGTGGTCATGGCAACCAAACTGCACGTGGTGAAGCTGAGGACGCTCATGGCACTCAGTGCTGCTCCTCTGAGCTACTAAATGCTGACCAGGGTTGCAGATGTCCAGGCAACACAGCAAGTCACACCTGTCATCCAAAATGCACCTCTGGCTACACCTGAACACCACCAGGCCAGGGGTGGAGCTTCTGAGAAGTCACGTCAGCTCACGCTGTTTTGATGTATCTGCTGAGCTGCAGTTTGCTCCCTGTGAAGGGTTGACGTCCTAACCCTAACTTGTAGATATGAGCTCATTCAGAACGGGGCCTTCGCAATGGGCTAAGAGTGAAACCGATAAAGCGGAGGAGGGCCCTAGTCCAGTATGATGGTGCCTTCATTTCTAAAAAGAGGGAATCTGGACCCACACGGAGGCGCACAGCACACGGACAGAGGCCAACAGCATGAGGACACAGCCAGGGGGCAGCGGCTAAGGGCCGGGACCGCTTGCTATCCCAGGGGCTGGAGAGAGGCCTGTACTGCAGTCTCTGTCACAGCCTGGGGAGGAGCCGCCCTGGCTGACACTCAATTCTGGACTCTGGCCTCCAGAAGCCGGAGCGAAGGGGCTGCCGCTGCTTAAGCCACCAAGTGTCGGGGAGCTGGCTACCGGCGG
>NW_006159460.1:192542-193868 GCF_000334495.1 Tupaia belangeri chinensis | reverse complement strand
CCGGCCCCCCAGAAGCGGGGGGGAGGGGCCGGCCGCTGCTTAAGCCACCAAGTGTCGGGTACCTGGCTACGGCAGCCCCAGGAAGCCACGGCCCTTCCCTGGGTGCTAATCTGGTTCTCCCTGAGCTCAGGGAAGACCTGCTTCCAGACCCCTTGCTGTCTCCCTGTGGTTGTCACATCTAATAGCAATGGGGACCCCAAGGATAGCACACCAGTCAGGCTTCCCAGACAGAGGGCAAGGCTCCTTCTGCAAAACGGAGTCTTGCCCGCACACTTTCTGAGCGTGCTTTTAAGATCCAGAACTACCACTGCCCGATCCTGCTCGCCACACGTCAGGAAGGGTGAGGCGGAGGGGCAGCGGGTCATTACAGCCGTGTCCAAAGTGCCACCTCGAATGCTGCTGAACTGACTCAGGGCCGCATGAGGGTACTTCTGCACGGTAACCAGGTTCCTGGGTGTTCACGCGCTTCCCCCAGACCTATCTGAGCTGCGTGAGCACCGGGATGAGCCAGAGCGCATTCGGACCTTTAGAAGACAGCAGGGCCAGGGCGCAGGACTCATAGGACGAGGCAGAATGGTGCCTCCGAGGTGGCTGTGGGCAAACCTAGAGGGGCTCTGGGCAGAGCAGTCACCTTGGGAGCTCCCTGCCAGCTTGATCCTGCCAGAAAGACATATTCCTCCTACTCTGCAAAAGTGTGTGTGTGTGTGTGCACGTGCACACATGCATGCATGTGCACCGACTAAAAACAAGCAGGACACAATGGCACACTCGTTTACAGTCACCACACTGAAATCAAACATGTGAGACCCCCCACAGAACTCTCCCGTGGTGGGTGGAAGCTGGATGGAAAAGCAGCTGAGGACGAGAGCGATGGCTGCAGAGAGGCGCAGGCCACCCAGAGACGGGACCAGCTGGGGCAGGTCGCAGGTTCCTGCTGGCTCCCAGCAACATGTGAGGGGACCTCCCACATAGGAGGAGAAAGAACAGGTGCAAACCAGGCAGGACAGGGAGGACGCCCAGTGTAAGGGAGGCCTCGGATCTCATCCCTCCAACCCGACCAGACACGCCCTGGTAATGGACACGCAGGGTTCTGATGTGTCTTCCCGCACACGCTGTACCTCCTCTACTGATGTCAAAAGACAGTGATTCTGGAAGACCAGGGAGCAGACAGCTTTTAGAAACGCTGCTTTTATTGCATGTAGACACACCTGCTTTTCCCAGAAGGGCTGACCATCTCTGCAGCCTGCGAGATAAGAGCCTGTGTCATTTTCTGCATTCAGAAAGACAAAGGGATGTGTGCTTGCAGGTGGCACCCTGCCGCCTGCC
>NW_006159460.1:189798-192511 GCF_000334495.1 Tupaia belangeri chinensis | reverse complement strand
GTCGCACCCCCCCCCCCCCCCCCCGCTTTCTGGTGCGGATCTTGGTTGTCGCTCTTCATTCTTGGCAAAATGTTAAAATATCGTCATGCCTTCCTCCTCCTCGGATCACAGCAGGGACTAAGCAGAGAGCTGGCATAGCACAAAGAACACAGGTTCTGGAGCATTGGGCAAGGGCAAACGCACGCGGGCAAGCGCTCTGGGGAGTGGAGTCTGGTGAGATCGAGGCCTGCAGCTGGCGTCATGCTGCCCACAACGCCTGTGGGCTGTGGTCCTTGCAGCTTGGGAGCGATGGAGGAATACCCTGAGTGTGGGCTTTGGGTCGGGCCAGGCCCGTGACAGTGGGAGGACTCGTGGATGGAGCGGTGCATCATCCCTGCTCAGACACATTGTGAGTGCGCCTCGGTGCCAGGTAATCACCCCCAGGGGAACACGGGACAACGAGGCTGAGAACTGCAGAGAACCCGGGATCTCCCTCAGTTCCCACTTAACCAACCTCCGGAGCGAGCTCAGGGCTGTCACCATCTCCACTGGCCTCTACGGAACCGAGTCAGCACAGACTGGATGGTGAGGGCTCTGGGTCCCCACTGTGGCCATCAGTCCCTGAACTAAGTTGCATGCAGGAGGGACCCAGCACCCTCCGCAGGGGGTCTCACCCTTCCTGTCCCAGGCCTGGCCCTCATCTCTACTCTTGGCCAGCTATCCCTCAGGGTGCTCTGAGCAGCTGCCAGCTCAAGACCCATGAGCTGGGACAGAAGGGAAGTGGCCAGAGTTCCCCGACGGTCAGTCTTAAACCCACGCGCTGCTCTCTTGAGCTGACACCAGCCGTGGTCACCAGCTCTGGCACCCGTGCCCTCCTCCTTAGGGCCTAATGACTTCATTGTGACTGCTGATTTAACTGGGTCTCTCAGTCTGGCCACTTTAAGCTCTGAGCAGCAAGGCCGTGCATGCCTTCTGACATCCACTGCACCTGCAGGGACGTGGTGGTGACACCCTGATAAACAGCAGCTAACTGGCCCGGCGAGTGGCCGTGTCGCTCCCATCTCCCAGGGCATAGCGCTAGTCCCGTGCCTTCCAGGCCCCTTGAGGCCGAGTTGGCCGTGGATAGCTCGGCCCCCACGTCAGGAGAGATGGCGGTGCATAGTTTCTGAGCTCTTGCCGGGCACGTGCCACTGCTATAGAACACTCGGGAAAGCAGGACCGTTGCGGTTCGCAGCCCGTTCACGGAGAATACCATGGTAGGAGCTGAAAGACAGACCACAGCCCGGGAAATACAACCGTGGCTGGTATTGTGGGTGGAGCCACACCCCTGCAAAGGTAAGTTCAGGTCCTACCCGGTCCCTATGAACGTGACCTTATTTACAGTTTCTGCTGAGGCGAGCAAGCCAAGACATGGTTATTCGGGCTCTGATCCTCATAGGGAAGCATCTGCAGAGAGACCCCACTCCAGAGAGAAGGTGGCCAGGGAGAGGGAGGCAGAGACAAGGGCGGTGCTGCCGAGGACGGCCGTGGCCACCAGAGGTAGGAAGGGGCAGGGAAGGACTGGCCCTGGGGGCCTCGGGGGAAATGGCCCTGCGGGCACTGGGACTTTGGGCTGCAGGAGAGCGCGTCTCAGCCATTTTCCTGCCCAGTGCAGGTTAACTTCTCGCGAGGACAGGAGCACCGCAGCGTGCGTGTGGAGGGCGCTCCACGAGAGCATTCACGCAGACACTGCACCCTGCAGGGCAGATGGTCCCTGTCTCCACCTTACACATGAGAAGACCAAGGCACAGAGCGGCCAAGCCAAGGCCTGGGGTTTTCTAGCCACGACATACAGGGCGCACGGCTCAGAGGGCTCCTGTCAGGGCCTCACGCCACTGGTCCCCCTCGAAGCAGGGCAAGGCCCAGCCCGGGCAGTCAGCCCTGAGCCCCCAGCAGGGCCGTGTGGGATGGAGTCAGGGAGGCCCCGAGAGGGGAGAAGGGGTTCCCAAGGACAGCTGTGGTCTCGGTGTGAAGAGGAGCTAGGCTCAGGGCATACAGAGAAGAGCTGGGTGGGACTGAGCTGTTGTGAGCATGAGGAGGGACGGGGGTCTCTGATTGACACACCAGGCTGCAGGGGTGACACACTGTGAGCAGTTTTCAGAGATCTCAGGGAGGGGACAAAAGGTAGGTAGGTAGGAGGTAACCCCAAAGGCAAGGAGCCCTTCAGAGGCTCAGCACTCAGCAGAGAGAGGCGGCCCTCTCTGCCAGGGCGAGCTCAAGGACAGGGCAGCTAACACAGGTCCCTGGGGGACAGGAGAGGAACTTGTCATGACACTGTTTGTGGAGGTCCCCAAAGCAGGCTGCACTGGACAGCTCAGAGGTAAGGAAGGTGGCGGGATCCCCCCTCCCCGTGGGGCCGGACACCCACAGGAGAGCAGTTGACCTTTTTTGGAGGCAGGAGGTAAACCCTGTCTGGATTCTGGAATACACCACCTGGAAGATATTCCGACTAAGATGGTGGAGATCAAAGGCACAGGAAGGAACGAGGGTCCCTCGAGAGCAGCTTCCGTCAGTGGGAGGGACCTGGGCCTGCTGTCTGTCCTGCAGCAGAGGAGGACCCGGGCCTGCTGTCTGTCCTGAAGCAGAGGAGGGGGAGGACCAGGGCCTGCTGTCTGTCCTGCAGCAGAGGAGGGGGACCAGGGCCTGCTGTCTGTCCTGCAGCAGAGGAGGGCTACCAAGGCGCACTGTCTGTTCT
>NW_006159460.1:185404-189088 GCF_000334495.1 Tupaia belangeri chinensis | reverse complement strand
GCATCAGAGGAGGGCAACCAAGGCCCGCTGTCTGCCCTGCAGCAGAGGAGGGGGACCAGGGCCCGCTGTCTGTCCTGCAGCAGAGGAGGGGGACCCGGGCCTGCTGTCTGTCCTGCAGCAGAGGAGGGGGACCAAGGTCCGCTGTCTGTCCTGCAGCAGAGGAGGGCAACCAAGGCCCGCTGTCGGTTCTGCAGCAGAGGAGGAGGACGAGAGATTAGGAGGGAGATGCTGAGAAACCACCGACGCAGAACGCAGCTGGATTCTCAGAGCTCTTAGATATTGGATACGGTCAGCCAGGAGGTGCACGCTCCTCAGGGCCCTGGCACACAGGGTCCCTCTCTCACTGCTCCTGTAGCAGGGTTTGCTCCTTACAAGTGGAGGGGCGGACACGGGGTGGAGGCCCAGGCAAAGGGTGCCTGGGTGCTGCGTGCAGGTCAGTTGCCTGCAGTGCTCTGACCAGGAGCTGAGGGCCCAGGGGAGTGGGCCCCCCACAGTGCCCAGGGCAGTAAGTGGTTAGCCATTTCTATTTAAACAAGCCCAACAAAAGGCCAGTCCAGGAGGGATTATGCTCTGAGCCCTGGGGAAACATTCTTATGCAAATCAGCGGATTTCTAGCCAATCCCAGGGGACAGGTGCTGCCCCTCCACTGGTCCCTACCAACCTGGCTCCAAAGACCAGCTCTGGACCACCACCACCTCCAGATATGAACTAACAGGATGGTCAGGGAGACAAGACAGGCAGGCGTTTTTCTATTTTTTTTTTTAAATCAAAGCAGAAACTAGCTACCCCATGTGTGAATCACCCTGATTTTTTTTTTCCAGCAGAGCCTTTGCTACAAGCCCGTACCAGGCAGAGAGAGATAAAACGAACCGCAACCTCTCCGACAGGTTTCTCACAAGGAGAGTGAGTTCACCCAGGCCTGTGGCCTGATGCTAATTCAGAGCTTGTTTTCTTACTGTTCTGGAAAGGGAGCCAAGTACGGCCTGAAGCCCCAGGGCACGGCCAGAACCCAGGCTGGTTGGAGAAGCTTCTCTCCTGTCTCCAACTGAAAAGGGCAGGAGGAGTGTTGCACAGCCTGGGGGAGTGAGGGGAGTCGGGTGTATAAGGGTCTGGGGGTGGTAACAGATAGGAGGCAGAAGAAAACCACCCTCAAGGAGAAATGGGACAGGGGGCCCCACCTCAAATGCTCCTCTGTTCCCTGCTCCTGGCTGGTTCTCCATGGCGGTAAGGCTGCCCTGCCCCTGGGACCGACCTTGGGCTACAAGCCCACAGGCCATGCACCATCAGCGGCCCCTTTCCTCCGCCCGCCCGGCCTGGCCCAGAGCTGCAGGCTGGCCGGCGGGGAGGTGCGGCTGGCCACGGGCCTCCTTCCTCTCAGCTGCGCCTCCTGCCCCTGCCCGCCCTGGAACCAGCTCAAGGCTCACTGAGATCCAGGCCACGTGGAGCACAGCACCTGCTGGTGCCTCCCCCGCCTCCCCCGCCCACACTCGCACGCACGACTGCCCCCACACCCAGCTCTGGTGCTCTGGGTGGTGGCCCTCACCTCAAGCCCACCCTCACAGCCTCACCTTTCCCGTCCTAGCACACAGCGAGCCAGAAGCCAGTCCTGTCTGGTTCCCGCCTTCCCCTACCCGTCGGTCAGGTCTACCCCTGAAAACGGGAACTGTTCCTGGAAAGCAGGGCCTCCAGCTCGGCACCCATCCCTTCTGTCTGGGCGTTGCGTACACCGTGGGATAAACAGCAGGCCCCTGGTCTCTACCACTAGATGCCGGGTGGACCCTCCCCCTGCTGTGACAACCAACTGTCTCCAGACACTACTGAGTGTGTCCTGGGGCGAAGTCACCCCTCCCTGATGGCCGCCACTGGAAAGGCTCAGACTTGGGTCTCGGTGCCAGCCGGGAGGGAGGCAGGCGGGGAGGGTGCCACGGACGCCAGCTGCCATCTCTTACCCTTGGCCGGCTCCTAGCTGCTCCCCGCCTCCTCCCAGGGCTCACCTGGCCGCCCCTTTGCCCAGCTGCCTCCAGTCCCTCTACTTGATGTCTTGGGAATGGGCCCACCTGACTCTGGGCGGTGGCTCCCCTACTTGGGCCAGGCCCTGCGCCCAACGCTTCATCAACTCATTTGCTTCTTGGGAGCAGATGCCATTAGGAGAGAGAAGAGATTTGAGGACTCGACTTGGCCCAGGACACATGGATGCTGTAAGGTGCCCGCCCGGGCACTGCCTGTAGTCACTGTGGACTCAGGCTGGCCCCACCCCGTTACCTCCACTGACCCAGCCCCTCTGCATCGGGCACTACCTCAGAGGCAGGGCTGAAGCTGCAGGCTCCCAATTAGGAACGGGCACTGACCCCATGAGACCTGCTTGTCTCCAGGGCCCAGACGTTGTCCTGAGAAATCTTGCTGGGTGGCCCAGAAGGGGTGAGGCCTGCCGAGTCCCAGGCCCCTGGTGCTAACCCTGCAATCCCTACCCCTTCACCTGCCAGGTTTTTCCTGAGATGTTTTGTGTCACAGCTAAGAATACACTATGCTGCTACCCAGAAAAATGCTGCCCCCTGGCATGATATCTCTGGCCCTGCAGCAGCCCCTCTGAGGTCAGAGTGCTCCCCGCCTTCTCCCCATGAAGGAAAGGGGAGCCAGAAAGAAGAGAAGGTGACCGCTCTCTGTCCTGTACAGGCAGGAAAGCCATGCAAAGCCTCGCAGTTCTCAGTCTCGGGTTTCAGGACCAGGGCTATAGGCAGGATTAGTAGCTGGAGACAGTGGGGTGGGGCCCAACAGCTGTGGGGGGCCAAGTCAGTTTCCCACTCAGCCAGAGGCCAAAGCCCCCCACCCCTAAGGAGACAGTGGAATTGAGTCCGGCGCTCAGCAGGAGACCGGCCAAGTGCGCCTGTGGGCTCATCTCCCCAGGCCAAGTCCCCTGGCTCTCTCCCCTGACTGTCCTCACCCTGCCTGGTTAGTAAGATGTGTGTTAATTAAACCACAAGCCGGAGTCCAGAAAGGGCTGTAAGCAGCTGCCTCGTCTGAAGCCTGGAAAGGCAGAGACGGTACGGGGTACGGGGGAGGCCGGCTGGAGAGTGGACACCAGAAGCCGAGAAGAGCAGGCGACAACCAGCCAGGCCGGGGCAGCCAGCTCTGAGACCCCGAGGGCCCAACGGTGCTTGTGGGGGCAGGCTCGGCCTGGGGAGAGACGCAGAGAGTGCCTTACAAACCGACGGCGTGTGCGGGGCAAGTTTCTGTTATCACAGGAGGAAACTACTGAGGGGAGAAGAAAACGTCTGTTCAGTTAGGAGGGGCCGTCCCAGCAAGGGCGCAGGGGGCAAAGGCGCAGAAGAAAAGTTGAGGCAAACGTCACCGGGCACAGCCAGGAAGCAGCTGCTGGCCAAGGGGTGAGAGCCTCCGAGCCTGGCGGCCCTGTGGAGCCACACACGCATAGGGACAGGGCCGGGGCCATCTGGGTGGTTTTCAGGACTTCAAATCCAAACTCAAACTGCCGAAGCTCATCCGGGAACAGACTGCGCCATTTCAAAACAAGCTGAGGGGGAACCAGCAGTTAGCGTAATGGCTTTGTTGCTGGACTCCCACGTAGTCGACCGCGGTTCATGTCCCGGACCTGGTGGCTTAGAACTCACCGGGCGCGTGTGCGTGCGTGCCCAAGATCCCGAGAGGAGAATGGAGGAGAAGGGCTTG
>NW_006159460.1:170398-185384 GCF_000334495.1 Tupaia belangeri chinensis | reverse complement strand
GGAGGGGGGTGATTTCTCACTTTCTGTCTCTATGTCTCTCTCTGTCTGTCTGGCGAGTGCATGCGCCCTACAGTGAAAACCTCTCCCAAAAAAAAAAAAGTAAAAAAAAAACAAGCTGACGGAAGGGGGTGGGGCCGGGCCAGGAGCTGTCTGAGCAGACGCCCAAACACCTGTCCCCACCAGCTCTGGCCACCGCCACCGCCACCGCCACCATGGGTTCCGCTCGCTCACAACAGACCTCGCCGTTGGGGAAGGCTCTGCACACACATCCATTTAAGGGACACACAACTGAGGCCCAGAGAGCTCCGTGGGCAGAGCCATGCGGCTGTCTGTCACTGGGACCTGAGCCCAGACCTCGATGGCTTAGTGTGAGGGTCCAGGTGACCCTCACCAGAGCTACACAGGGGAAACAGGAAGGAAAGGTCTCCCTGCAGGCTTACTGCAGGGGCGCGGCAGCAGTACAATGCTCTGTGATGCTGACTCGAGTGGGAAGGTCCTGGGTTCGTGTCCTGAGGTCTCCTTGTGCATGACGGGCACCTGTGATCCTGGCTAGCTGAGGCTGAGGGTGAGCCTGGCGTGAAGACCTTGTTGGGGGTGTCTCTCTCCTGGAAGAACTAAGTAAACTTAAAAGAGAGAAAGGTTCCCTAAGAAAGCGTGTGTGTCATTCCCCCACTGCCGCTCCACACCTACACGTGCTCCGCCCTCTGACACCCGCCCATCCGCACAGCGAGGACACGCTCTCCATGCCCAGGCATCCGCTGTTCATGCAGAACTCATCAACGCACCCTGGCCCCACAGCCTGGACCTCAGGAAGTTAGTCCCCCCGCCCGAATCCAGAGCTTGAGGCCAGCCCTGGTCAAGAGGCGCGGCCCTCAGTTGTGCTCCAGCCCCTGGGACCAGCATCAGAGAAGGCCCAAACACGCAGGGCTCTGCTGGCCCCTGCGGCCGGGCTCTCACTGGGGGCGAAGGCCTGTGTCCAGCAGGCACGTATTCCACAGTGGTGTAACTGCAGACTGGTCTCCTGGCACGCACTCAGGTCCTGGCAGATGGAGGCCAGATTCAAGTTACATTAAGTCCTTTTGAAATCAGGAGATCAAAGACAGATGGGAAACTGCTGGGCATTCTTTGCGGAGTTTCATGGAGGCCCTTCCTGGATTTTGCTACTGTCGGGCAGTTCTGTCCTCTGCTGGGTTGTTCTAGAACCCTGCTTGGCCCCCCACCAGCTAAGCCCGATCGTTTGCTCTGGGGATGCCATGTCACGGCACCGAGGTCAGAAGTTCTGGCAGGCTTTCTCCCTGCCGAGCGCCTGGCCTCGGTGAGGCATAGATCCCGACTATACAATAAGGCTGTTCATCCTGTCCCTGGGAAGATCGGGAAGGATAAGGAATCTCAGAGAGCCGGGCCCACTGCAAGGACTGAGCACAACTCCAACACGAAACACCGACAGGTGCCTCCTCCAAACATGCAGAGAGATGGTGCTCTCCCCACACCCTGAGTACTCTCCCCCCGCCCCCTGGTGCTCTCCCCATGTCCCCGGTGCGCTGCCCTCAGCTCCCCCACCTGCCCCCTTCCCTGTACACTCCCCACACCCCTGGTGAGCTCCCCATGCCCCCAGTACTCTCCCCACGTCCCCAGCACTCTCCCCACAACCCCAGTACTCTCCCCACGTCCCCCAGCACTCTCCCCACGCCCTCCAGTACTCTCCCCATGCCCTCCAGTACTCTCCCCACGTCCTCTCTACAAATCTAACGAATGGCACCACTTCAAAGCCACCCTGCTCAGAGCCAGTTCATGACTCCTCTTCTCACACCACCTCCAGCCCTGGTCACCGAGCAGCCGAACGAGTCACAAGGCCACTCCCGCCAGCCACCTGTCCAGCGACTGCCTTTCAGAGACCTGGATGCTGTCCCATCACAGCTGGTTCCGAGTAGCCACCAGAGAGCACCTTCGAGATTTGTGGTGCTCTTGAGTTAGCCCAAGTTCAAAGAAAACCCAAGGATGATTTTCATAAGCCAGATCTTCCCTACCCTGTACCGAGCAAATAATATCTACACTTAACAAAAACAACAAAAAATGAAACATAAAAAAGGCGAGAAGAGGGGACCACCAGATGGCATAATGGTTATGTCACTGGATTCCCGCGTGGACAACCACAGTTCAAGTCCCAGACTTGGTCGCTTAGAACTCATGCCAGGCACACATGTGTGCGTGCCCAAAATCCCAAGAGGAGAAAGGCTGTGTGGCCATCCCCCCAGGGGGTGGTTTCTCGCTTTCTGTCTCTGCCTCTCTGGAGAAAGCAAACATACCCTTATAGCAAAAATCTCTCTAAAAAAAGGAGAGAAGAGTTTGAGGCAGGTCCTGCCAAGCCACCCCAGCTTCAGTGGGCCCTCCAGCCATGAAGATGACCTGGCCTGTAAGATCTGACCCCAGCTCACCTTATCTCTAAGGTCAATGACCTTCAGTCCTGCTTCCCTCCAAGTCAGGGACTGTTAACCTCTTGAGTACAAATTCTTTGAGAATTCTCATAAAGCTCTGGGCTCTCTTTTAGCAAGTCATCTGAACGTCAGGCGTTCCATAGACCCTCTGCTAAAGCCATGCTGGGGACCAGAGCCCAGGATACACACGTTTTCTGCCACTGCCACTGATGGGCCAAGTCAGCGGGGCTCTGTCAGGAGATACTCCAGGGGACCCCGGAGCCCCTCAAAGCTCTTAACAGTTCATTTAATCAAAACCCGAGGGCAGGCCCAGCCTAGGTGGCATATTGTGCTTGCGCCTAGAAGCCACGTGGCTGGGGTCCCTGGGTCAGCCTGCAAACACGCTGGGTGTGAGGAGCCGAGGGCTGGCAGAGCGGATGACGATGCGGGTGCTCTCTCTATTAGTAAAGAACGCAGACAACCGGAGGGCGACGAGGCCAAGCCTGTCGGCACATCTAGAGCAAGCAGAGTTAGATGGGGGTTACGGAATGAACAGGAAACAGGCTGCCCAGGGGTGGCGGACACGAAGGGGCCAGGACGGGGTGACCCAGCCCACAAGCAGCCAGGACTACAGGGCCACGAGCACAGAACAAGGCAGACCCACGCCAGGCCGCCCAGGGCGAAGCGGACCCTGTTCCACGGGGCCGCAGACGGCGAACTCAACGGGACCGCATGGGGAGAATCGGGCACCCGTTAGCCTTCGAGCCTCCACCGCCTCCTCTGCCAAATGCGGAGGCTGGCTGTCCCCTTCCAGTCTCTCTGGTCTTGAGCGGGAGCAAGTACACCAACGTGGGGGCCAGGCTGCGCCTCTATCCTGCAAGGACATGGGCACCGCCACTTGACTCCTAGACGCCAACACCCTGCACAAAGCGGCCCCAAGATTCAGGTCTGCCCACAGCGCCGAGCCCCCCCAGGAGGCAGCTGCTCGGCTCTTAGAGAAAGCGGCCCCCGTTACTGATGTGGTAATCCCTCCTCTGACTGTGACCCCGGGACCAAAGGGCAGCTTCAGGTCAGGAGGGCACCCTGCTTGAGAAAACAGCAAGAACTGACCTGTGGGGCCCCTCATGGTGGACAGAAAAGGGAGCCCGGAGGCTAAGGGACTGGCCCACGGTGCTGGGGTGGTGGCAAGTATGGAAAGGCGGGCAGGAGAGCGGCGGGGATTTCAGGCTTGCCCACAGCCCACGTGAGGGGGGATGCACACAGCGCCTCGATTTCCTGGGGCACCAGTGGCTGTGCCCCTCTGGCCCAGGCCACCAGCCGTGCCCCGTCCACGGATGGGCAACAGTGCCGCTGACCTGGTCCACAGCAGGAGCCTGCCCGCACCTGAGGACGGGCTCAGAACGGAGGGCTGGCCCCATCCATCTTTTCTGAGAGTCAGGAGGTCGGGGCTCCATGGGGGCCTGGGGGCAGGTCCTGCTGTGCCTTGGCTAGCAGCCATTCCTGGGCCAGGGCCAGCTGCCAGGGACAGAGGCACATACAGAGGGCACGTGCGGTTCTCCAGGAGCAGCTTCATTTCCCACAGTCCAGGTCCCAGGTGCCCGGCAGTCTGTGGACTTTGGGCTCTGGATCCTTCCAATACTCTTCTCCTTCTTCAGCGAGTCTGAGTATAAACACAATTCCTTTCCACTCTCTGAAAACCTTCGGCGACAACGGCTCCATTTCTACAGGTGGGAAGACTGAGGTCCGAGAAAATTAACTTATGCCAAAAGCTGCTGTGACCATAACTGCAATCTGTCTACACTCAGAAAAGACCGAAGTCACAAGTTCTTTGCATAGACATTTTTCTGACCCAGGAACGACATAAACCCTTTGCCCTCCCTAAGGTGAGGTCTGCCCGCAGCCGTTCAATACTGGGCCAGCGAAGGGGGAAGTCCAGCCCAGAGTCGGGGAAATGAGGGCTTTCTGATTACGCGGGAGAGTCCTGCAAAGTCTAAGCAGGCTCCCGCGAGAGATCCAGAGGCTCTAGAAATAAATCGTGGAAAATCTTCCTGCCACTCACACCTTTTACCCCTGAAGCCTCCGGTTAAAAATGTCTGTGGGTTCTCATGACACGCCCGCTTTGGGACCCAGGGTAAAAAGGCAGGCTAGTGCCTCAGCCAGACACGAGCCTCGCAAGATGGCAGATGTCACCTTTAGTCTAACACGTGGCTGCGAACGTGGTTCGGTGGCTTTCTCGTCACTCCAGCCACCCCCGCGTCACCTCGCTGGCTGTGACCTCAGCCCATTCAGCTGCAGCCCAGTATTTGCCGAGGCCGGGAGGACTGTGCTGATGTTTTACTCAGAGGTCTGGAAAGACACTGGGCCCCGTCCCGTGGCCAGCCGCTGCAGGGCCGCGAAGGGCCTCCCCTGCCACTGGGCCGTGTGTCGGTAACCACAGAATCTGGTCTGACCCTGAAGGGCCCGGCAGCCTCAGCAGGTGCAGAGCAGTGCTTGGGTCTCCTGGCTAGACAGTCCGCGTGGGCCCAGCTGTGAAGCTTTAAGAACGCTGGCTGGCTGGAGGACCCCAGAGCCCACTGAGGACTGCAAAGCAAGCCTGGCGGTGGCTGCCGTGGGGTGACACTGGAGTGACTGATCGCCTGATGGGAGGGGCGGCTCTTCCAGGTGATAAAAAGGTTTTGAAACTAGAGAGTGGACAGTCATATAAGCCACGGATGCACGGACTGTACAGACTTTAAAATGCTTAACTGGGCGTCACATGAGTTTCGCCAAGAACACAAAAACAAAAGCCCAATGCAACCAGAAAAGTGTGAAGGCCCCAGTCTGAAAACTGCAAGAATTCATCCGAGACTCCCTGGGCAGCAGGTGCCCAGCAGGGTGGGCCGGGTAGCGCCTGCGGAGGGTAGGCGAGTCCAGCTGGCACCACGGCTTGACACCCCACCCTTCAGGATCACACAGCTCAATTCTTATCGATATCCTTGACTGTCAAGCAAACTCTCAGACAAAACGAGTCCACCTGTTCGTTTCCACTTGTCGCAGCTCACGTTGTGGCACGAGCTTTATCTCTACAGGCCAGCGCTGGTGCGGGGGACACAGGCCTTGCCCTGGTGGCTCCATGCCCTCCTGGACACCAGCTAAGATGTGGCACAGTGCCCATGGGACTACAGCTTGGGAACACGGTGCTCTCTGAAGCTGCTTCGTCGGAGAAGTGGGCAGGTGTACGGAGTGTTCCTGCGGCCGGAGCGGACGTGACAGCGTGGGCGGTGAAGGAGCCTAAGGAGCTCTGTGGGCAGGAGCTCACCCTCATGGCCACCAGGGACAAATGCCATGGGCAGGCCTCCCTGAGCCTTGGTCGCCCCATGAGAGCTAGTGCTTGCTTGTCTGATGTTCTGGGGAGCAGTCGGGCTGTGTCTGATACCATCTTGGTCGCTTCGGTCCTTCACACTGGTCTCAGGGACCTGAGGCAGGGACCGTTCCTGCCCGCTCTGGTCTGTCATCTGGACCCGTAATGCCCCATGTCAGGATAAACTCCTGCAATGTGGCTACAGCGGGATTGGGGGCAGGTCAAGAACTGGAACCCGCCTTGCAAACCACATGAAGAGGCACAGGCAGAACTCTGGGCACAGAAGCCAGGACTGGGCAGGTAAGCCATAAAGACCCTGAGCAAGGCAAGCTGAGCACAGCGTTGCAGCAGGAACACGCTGCAGTCATGTTTCCGTAAGAAAGGCCACAGAAGCAGGCCCCACCCAAGGCAGGCGGTGGTCAGTCTCTGTACTGCGGCGCCCATCTGCGCCCACCCCCTGCACTTCAACCGCCTCTCCAAGCCAGCAAGGGCGAGCCTCCGTCCCAGGCACGGGCGTGGCCTGTGTGCCCACAATGGGAAGGGCAGGCACCATGTGGCCTCATCTGAGAATGGCGGGCCCCGTCCCACCATTGTGTCTTCCTCCCAGACACCTGGCTGCCCCAATACTCCTGCACAGCGCCAGGAAAAGCCAAGCGGGGAACTGCTGGAGCTGCAGAGGGCCGTTCACTCCCTCCTGCTGTGCCAGCATGGGGCCTGCGCCAGCCAGAGGACACCCCAAGTAGAAAGCCTGGAGCAGTGAGGCCACCTGGGGCTGGAGGTGTTGGTTGCACACCCACCGTACCTGCAAGCTGGTCGGGAGAGGGACCACGGAGCTGTATAGGCGAATGCCTGCAGAAACCACTGCTTCCTGGCCTGTGCCAGGCCTGAAGAATTCCAGGAATGTGGACGCCTCTCTAGGTTTCCCTGCAGCCCAAACAGGCCAGGCCTCCAGGGCAAGAGGCTGCACTTATAAGGCAAAGGACAGCGGGTGGCCACTTCCCGGGCAAGGCCCTTCCAGCCTTGGGCTGCACAGCAGAGGGCTGAGGGTGACCTGGGGCCCAAGGGTTCCGGATTCCTCACCTCGCTGTTAAAGGCCCCACCTGCAGACTCTGTAACACTCTGAGTCCCGCCATGTTAGCACACTGGCAAACAGAGACCGACCCAACACAGAGGTGGAAGAGGAGTGGAAACCAAGCCTACCAGCAGGCCCCATGGATTTAAAGGAAAACCTGACAACTCAGGCAGCTGCTTTACTTGCAAGGGCTTTTAAAACCCAGCAGGAAGCCCAGTCTTTCACTCCCCTCTCTGACCCCCCCCCCCACAATCTCAACGATCTGTTTGATTCTACCCGATCCTTCCTACTGCCTGCGGTCTGCAAAGGAAGGCTGTACCCGGTGACAGAGAGCACCCTCCCTGACTGACTTCACAAAGGACAGGAGACCTACTGCTGCCAGCCCAGGAGATAGAGATCAAGAAGAGCCCAGAGCATTTCACCAGGATAATCCATGGGACCATTTAATCCAGCCTTCCTCGTGAACACCAGCTACCGCTTCCTCTAACATTTTCTGCCACTGTTTTTCAAGGACAAATGTCGTTTCCCAACGCCCCAGTGGGGCGACCTGTGGTGGAGGGCCCTGGACTGGGCCTCCCGGCTCCCGTCTTGTCACTGGGCCATTGTTCGGAAAACTCATAACCTCTCACATGATGAGAATAATCAGGCCTTTGTGCAGACACAGAAGCACAGCCGACCTGGGCTCTGTCCCACGGCCGTCAGGGACAGCACAAGCGGCCGGTCTGGTTTCTCAGGACAGCGAGGACGTCCCACTGGTGGAGACAGAAAGGGGGTTCATGGAAATAAACCGAAACGGGAGCCTGCTCTGGGAACACGCCAGTGCCAGGCTTCTGAGCCGGCACACCCATGACGACTGAGCATCCCAGGCTGGGGCCCCGAGGGAGATGTCTGCAGAGCCTATGAAAGGTCAAGAAGTATCACCAGAAGGTTCCAGATGCGCCAGCCCCCTCTCGCAGCTGCCTGAGACCGCGTGAAGCCTGTGTCCCCACAGGTCCTGAACTTGGTCAGGACACCACGACGCGGTTCTAGGTCTGCCGCTCACAACACATCCGCTCACAACACATCCTACCTGGGGCGGCCAGGATTCCAGACATCAGAGGAAATGTCCCAGGACCCCGCCTCCCATCCAGGAGAGGGAGAAGCTGCAAGACAAACAGGAGAGCAGTGAGAGCCGGTCTTGTGCAGCACAGAAACACACTCCCTGCTTCCCCCATCGCTGTTCCAAAGAACGTCCCACGCAGGTGAGGACCATGGTGGACACTGCAGCACGGCCAAAGACCCCTGCCTGGGCCAGCAAACAACAGCCATCGTGGGGCACCGAGGCTGACCCCAGCCCTGTCCCAGGTCAGCTCAGGAGGGTCGTCCCTGGCCAGAGCAGGGGCAGCACTGTGCCCTGTCCTGCTGCCCTGCCCTGGAAGGCCCCAACCTCCAGCCCGGCCACGTCGGAGAGGCCACCTGCGACAAGAGCGTAGTTTGTCTCTGTCCCCACCACCAAGTCTCCCTGCAGCTGCGTCACTTCTACGGCCAACACAGACTCACCTCACCGCCAAGCCCCGGCGGGGAGCCCAGGTACCCACGCGGAGTGCCCTCCTCGCACTCAGTCACGTGGGGCTACTGTATAACCCACCGCAGGGGCAGGTGTCCTCCGCGACCCCACCCTCGGCCGCCTTGTCCAGGCCCACTCTAGCCAGGACCACAGCAGCTCTGGGCCTCATGAGGTTGGGGGAGGGAGAAGGGAGCTCTCTCTCCGAGCACCCCTAAATCACCACCCGCGATGGGCTTCCTCCACGAGAGCCCAGAACAGGCACCTGCCCATGTAAACATGCAGCCCGCACCCGCACTGAACACCACGGACACCCTGTGACGCTGGGACGGCCACTCGTTTCCAGGATGTAGCTTCCCAGAGGGCTTTGACTCACACCCGACAGTAAGAAGACTCCCAGCTGTAGAGACGGTATGGCGTGAGTGGAGGTGAGGACGGCAGGGAAATCGCCTACCGGGACACAGAAAACCCAAATGGGTTCATCTCTAGACAGAGACGAGCCCTCCAGTGTCCCGGTCACAGGGAAACAGAGGGCCCCTTCCAGATGTCTGAGCGCTATGGAAAGGCTATGAACAGACATGGCAGGCGCTCCACCCCAGAGAGACAAGAACGAGGAGTGGGAGGGGTGCGTTGCCATGTTCCACCCTGGTCTGAGACCGGCTCCAGGCTGCTCGTGGGTCTGAGGAAGACACTTGGGATGCCAGACTTTGGTCAAGTGTTTGCTAGTCTGCAAGTTTGCGTCCAGACCACAACTGAGAACCTCTTGTTACACAGGAGGGAAGAAGGTACTGAAAGGGGCCTGGAGACTTGGAAAGGATTAAGCGGGTGGCCCCAGAGAAGGGGCGTGGGTATGTTTTCCAGCTTTGTCAGACTTCTCCAACTCTCCCGATTGCTTCGCGTGCATTCCTCCTTTTCTCCTTACTGTTGAGTCACTCCTCACAGACCACCATCCAGCACAGATAAGAACCTGGGGCCTTCTTTCCTCTCCACCCCAGCCGCTGAGCGAGGTCGGGGTCCCTGGAATCTCTACCTTGAATCCTGACCGGGGGCCAACACGCTGGCCTCCTCATCTGCTCTAGCCAGGAGCGGACACAGCAGCCCTGCCCTATCGAGTGCTCCCTAGCTGGGACTGAGCTGCCTTCCAGGAGCAAGCTGGCCTTCCCAGGTGGTGGGTGCCAGGGGAGGCTGAGGCCTGCCACGATGCAGCCTGGCCTAGAGCCCACAGGGCAGGACTGCATCTACCTGGCACCCACACATTTCTGTTTGTGAAATCCCCTATGCAAGCTCTCTGCACTCCACGGGGTGGGGCAGATCATGGAGTGGCCCTGCAGGATGAGGAGGAAGACAGCCTCCACGAGGTTACCTGCCTCCCGCACACTCGCTCCAGACTGCCAGACTCCCAGCTCCTGGCACCAAACTTCCAAGTGCACCCCGGTCTTAACTCCAAAACGTTGCCGGGCTTCCTACTGTATGAATGGAGAAGTGTTCCCTCCTCCCGCTGCATGTAGCGACACCGTGTTCACAGCTGCATCACGCACCGATTCTCAAGCTTTCTGGGTGAGGGCCTCGCAAGCCCTCTGGGACTTTATTTACCCTCATTCACCCAGCAGGCTCCATAGGGGAGTCTGTGCTGATGGCGCCATGGTCCTGAGGCTGAGGTGTGCTCCATCAATACACCCCGGAGAGGCTGGGAGCAGTGAACCCACGCCTGAGGCCCAAGGACCAGGCTGGCCCCACCAGCAGTTAGCGTAATGGCTATGTCGCTGGACTCCCATGTAGTCCACCACAGTTCGCGTCCTGGACCCGGTGGCTTAAACTCACGCTGGGCGCGTGTGCATGTGTGCCCAAGATCCCGAGAGAAGAATGGAGGAGAAGGGATTGCAGCGTGACCATCCCCCCTGAGGGGTGATTTCTCGCTTTCTGTCTCTCTGTCTCTCTCTGTCTGTCTGGTGAGTGAATGCACCCTACAGTGAAAACCTCTCCAAAAAATAAAAAGAGCTGGATACCACAGGGCTGACTGCGTGGCTCAAATCCTGGCCCTGATGGCTTGACAAACACACCAGGTGCGTGTGCAAATGCACCCAAAATCCTGGCAGGAGAGAGAAATGGAGAGGAAGCAGCACGACCATGCCTGTGCCCACCACACTGGGATCTGCCTCACTGCAGAGCCAAGTCTCTCAGGCCAGGACCTGTGTGGTTTCCTGATCCCGGAAAATACAAAACTCGACTTTGTCCCAACAACCTCAGTGTGGCCTCCCAGGCCTGGTCCGCTGGTCACGCCCAGCACGTGGTCCTTTTTTTTTCTGAAGAGGTTTTTGCTATAGGGCACGTGTGCTTGCCAGACAGATGGAGAGAGACAGAGAGTGAGTAATCACCCCCCGGGGGTGGTGGCCACACCGCAATCCCTTCTCCATTCTCCTCTGGGGATCTTGGGCATGCACGCACACATGCCCGGTGTGAGTTTAAGCCACCGGGTCCAGGACGCGAACCGCGGTCGACTACGTGGGAGTCCAGCATGTAGCCATTACGCTAACTGCTGGTCCAGCACATGGTTCTTGAAGGGTCAAGAGGAAGCGATGTGAGGCTGGTTTTGGGGAAACTGGGAAGTGCACACGCCTGCTCCTGCAGCTTCCAGTCTACTGCGGGGACGGCAAAGGCTCCATTGGCCAAAGAATCCTCTATAGCTCGTATCTGCTGACATCTACACCGAGGTCTCTGGGCCGCGAATCGGGCCCTCCGCCCCTTAGCCTATACCTTACACAGTGCCCGGAGGGGAGCTGAAGTACAGAGCAGAGCCGGATGTGGTCCTGCTCGGCACCGGGCACAGACTTCGGCCTGTGGGCCAGACGTGGCCTGGCCCTGTGACTGTGGGTGGCCACCAATCAAGGTTTTTATGGTGTTAAGTAGCTGGAAGGGGTTAAAACAAAGACGACTACTTAGCAACATGGGAAGTACATGAAATTCTAATGTAGTGTCCATCACTCAGGCTGCTGAGCATGGCCATGCCCGGGCGTGCGCTCCTCGTCCAGGGAACTTCTGCGCTCCCACTACCGAGCAGCTTCAGCGGACCTGGCGCCAACATGCTGACTGGCAGAAAACGCTGGCCGACCCCTGTCCATACCACAGGCTCCAGCCCAAGGGAAGCAGGCACTCTCCCACCTTGCCCCAGGGTGGGGCATGGCTGAGTGTCAGGACAGCAGGACGGCGTGCCAAGGAGCAGGGAGGATGAGAGATGCCCGAGGAAGGCAGAGGAAGGTGTGGATAGATGGAAAGAGGGGCAGGCCCCATGGCAATCAGACTTCCTAGGCAGAGCTGCCTCCGACCTCAGAGGATAGGCACTTCCGGCCCTCCTGGGCAGCCCAGTGGCTCTACCTCTTCCACTGCAAAGCTCGCTGGCTGAGTGCTCAAGAAAGGTGCCCAAGACCACAGAGCATCGGGGACCGCGAAGCACAGAGTAGGACCAAATGCGCTCCTGTCCTACATCGAACACAAACCAGGGCCCGTGGGCCAAACGCAGTCTAACCACTGGTCTCTGGTCTCTGCTGGCCCAGGAATCAAGGCTGTTCTAGTTTTCAATAGTTGGGAGAGGATTAAAAGAGGAATAATATTTAATGACGGCCGTGGACTTGACCCGTGGACTTAACCCCGGGGTTTCACTGTTTACAGGAGAGGATTATTTCACTCCAAGATAACCATTCTACAAAACCGAGACAATAACCCTCTGGCAGACTGGCAAAGGCCTTTGTAGTTAATTCTATCAAAATCAACGCTACAGGATTAAACCGTTAACACACTGAAAAAGACACTAGGCAAGTGCCGACCATGCAGCCTGGGGCGAGAGTCCGACACGTCACCTGCTGTACGTGGTCAGGTCTTCTTACGCAGACCACAGGGCTGGCTCGCCGACAACCGCGTGACAGAGGACCTCTGTGTTGGATTGTTTTCAACACGCTGGAAGATACAAGGCACCACCGTGAACGTATTTGCTCTTCCTTACGTTTTCTTAATGACATTTTCTTCCCTCTACGTTACTTTAGTGTAAGAATAGAGTTCACGGCGCGCAGAACATGCAGAATACGTGTTACTCTACGGTTCATGCAATTGCTAAGGCCTCCGCCATTCTGAGGAAATGAAAGGCTGAATGTGGATTTGAGTGTAGGTCGTGCGTGGATGAATATGGGTGAGACCAGTACGGCCACCTGGTTGGTGGCTGTCTTGACTGTGGCAGGGGGACTGGCCCCCGCCCCCCGTGTTGTTCAAGGGTCAGTGGTATTTCACATTTCACCGAATGTGGGAGGGGACATGGCATGAGCCTCCTCTCGCCTGCATTCAACTTACACCGAGTGTGAAGCTCGGGAACCGGGTGCGTGTCCAGACAAACAGCACCTGAGCAGCCACGCGACTCGTCTCCCACGGCTCTCCCGTCAGCAGCTTGGCCAGCGTCACGTGGCTGCTTTGCTGACATCCCTCTTCCCTGGCAGGGCGGTGAGGGGATGGAGGTCCTGTCGTTGAGTGTGTGAGGCAGGAGGGGGGTCTGTGCTACGCCTCCACGTTCAGGGTGAGATGCGGGGTCGCCACACGTGGGGCCGAAGGCTGCTGTCTTTTCCCACCGTGGACTTCAGCTCCCGGCTGGAGCTAGTGGCCCCATTATGGAAATGCTAAGCTTTTATTGCAAACACGAACGTGAGTGAGACGAGAGGCGCTTCCAGGGCAATTCCAGTGGACTCATAAAGGCAGGGGCTTGAAAATGTGCCAGCAAACCGGACGACACCGGCGTTTGAGGAAAATACCGCACACCTCTAGACTCAGACTCGGCTGCCTCCCCAGTGTCCTTCCGTCACTGCTCCACCCTCACTGGAGATGAGAGGCGACACATCCCGCTTTGTGGCTCGCACAGGACACGGTGCCATCAAAGCTATGCTAGGAAGAGACCTTCGCTCGACGGGAGGGCTGAAGGCCCACGTGTATGCTGGCTCCTGCCATGTTTCTGGTTTAAAGGGTTATTCTTCCAGGCCTGGCCTAAGTCTCCCAATTCACTGGCCAATTACAGACCTTAGCCATCGGACCTGGTGCGTAATTCTGGGGCCCACCAGGGCTGGCGGAGGAGGGCTGACAGTATTAACCCACGTTGTGACAGTCACCCTTAGACCTAACGAAGACCAGGCATCCGGGCTTTGGTTCTGACCCTGTAACCTTTGCCCTGTATAATCGGGAGACGTCACCCATCAGAACGATGCAGGCGAGCTGCCCCGTCGGTGGGGGCAGCTGTAGACGGGGCTTGTGAGGTCGTCAGGAGCCAAGGGTGCGGGTTCGCGTTCAGACGAGCTCTATGACCTTTGCGAACCGTTACCGTCCCGGGACTCAGTCTCAACCATAAACGGGCTCTCTTGGTCACGCGGGCATGTCTGGGTAACATGGCTTGTCCCCTGCTCACGCAGGCCCTGCCCTCTCCTTCCGTGAAACGAGATGGCGCTCAGTGTGCCCGATACTGGGTGGAAACCACGAACACTCGTGACAAGCATGGCTGAGCAGCGCGTGCCTTCCGTCTGACTAAGGCAGAGGTTCTGCAGTGGCAGCACGGGAACGGCCCAAGCTGCTGGGTCCCGCCCTCAGCCTCCACCTCTGCAGGCCTGAGTGAGCCCGAGGCTGCCGGGGATACGGTGCTGCTGGCCCCGGGGCCACACCAAGGCGGGCTACGTGCTGCCGTCCTGTCCCATCCGGCCCCGCGGCCACTTTTCACGCCCCATGAGGTAGGCCAGGCACGTGCCCGCCTGCCCACTGAGCAGGAGAGGGCACTGAGGCCGAGCAGGGCTTGCACAGCTCATCCCAGACCCAGAGGTAAGAGCTAGACCGTATCCCGATGGACCGACGAAGCCAGTATCATCGCCCTCGAGAGACAGAGAACGCCAAGTACAAAGGGAACAGCCCGGAGACAGAGCAGGGGCAGACGTCAGAGTGAGGGTGCTGCGGCAGAGGGGGGCCCCAGCTGCAGTTCCTGCCTCTCCTCCTTCCGTGATGTGATAAAACCACCTGGGTCTTCAAAAGCAGGGAGGAGGTGAATATCCAGCCTGAATCGGATGCAGGGAGCCAGGGAGCTGGAGTCTGAGCCCATGCCACACTGAGGAGGCCCGGAGCCTTCAAGACGCACACCCGAATCCGGGCTCTGCCACCGAACGCCGTGACCACAGACAGCTTCATCCTCTTGAGGGCCGGGCGGGATGGGGGTCACTGAGCATCGAGTAACACATGCGCCGACACACTGGCCCTGGCTGCGAGGGTGCTCAGCGCGCCGGCTCCTTCCCCTGCAGATGCCTTTGCCTGTGCTCACCCCGCCCGCGGGTGTGGATGGAGGACCCCCGGATGATGGAGGGGCAGCCGGCCACCTGACCTCCGGGATTCTTCAAGTCTTCACCCCGGCAACCTCTCCCCTTAGCAACAGTGAATGAGGCAAAAGAAAGAAGAACGCAGCCTGGCGCCACCCAAGCTGGCCTTCAGGTCCACCCACACCCCCTTCCCCGCCTGACGGGTGCCACTGAGAGCCCTCTCTATTCAGCTGTGCCAAGTGAGGGGCGTGGAGGGCCTCCACGGTGGAGCAGAGGGTGGGAAGCCGATTTCTA
>NW_006159460.1:167146-170081 GCF_000334495.1 Tupaia belangeri chinensis | reverse complement strand
GTCGAACGATTGGTAATTAATCTGCTGGTACAGCACGGCCTACCCCCTTCGGGAATGAGCCATACTCACACAGCAAATGCAGAAACAGCCAGCCGAGGTCACTGGAATTCGCCTTTGCTGACGCCCGAGACCTGAACACGGCTGGAAGAAGAGTGTTCTGTAAGAATATTTTCCCTCAAATTCTCAGTTTCTAAATCTCCTACTGCAGTGAGTACAGCGTGTTATCCGGAAGTGCAAGGCCGTCTACAACCTCGAGAAGTTCTTGGCTCTAACACGATCGTGCTTTCATGAAGGGGGCCCTGTCGACTGGGTCTTCTCACACGGTGACCACTTCCCCAGCTCTCCAGCTCTGCAGACCATGGGTACCTACATGCCCCCAGCACGTCTTTTAGGCCAACCTAGGACCTGAACTGCAGTTGCCATGTTGCCTCTGACACCGTGGAGCCCAGCCTTACAGTGGTGCCACAGTGCTAGGCCGGGGACAGGGTATTTTAGAAATGCAATCTCTGGGCAGACACAGTTTGACTCCTAGCCCCAGAGGCTTGAAAAGCATGCTGGGTGCATGTGTGTGCATGCCCTCAAATCCCGACAGGGTGGAGAAATGGAAAAGGGATTGTGGTGTGTGACATGCCCCCTCAGTGCTTCCCCCGCCCCCTGTCAGTCTCTGCTGAGCACAAGTGTCCTCTGATGATTATGAATAAAATAAAATAAAATGCCATCTTCAAAGTAAGTTTTTTGTCTTTTTTTAACTGCAAACTTCAAAAACCCGGTCCAACGGCAGCTGTCTGTAGAGTCCACGTTGGGAGATGTCTCAGCTGGCCACAGGGCTCGTGACCACCACCCCCAGGCAAGGCAGGCCAAAGTCACTTCCCTTCTCAACCCCACAAGCTCCTGGCTTCAATCCAAGTTGAAATAACTAGAATCCACTGGGTCCTGGTCAGGACACCCCAGTCCAGGCATTGTTTGGGGACCTGGGAGGTAGGTCCTGCCATCCCTCACTCCCCAGCAGAGCCACCTGAGCCTGTGAGACTCATCGTTCCAGCCCGTGACCGCTCGGGGTACCTATTCTCACCTTCTCACGAGCAACCACCACTCAGGCAGGAAAGGTTAGTGCGGCCATAAACACAGCAGCTCTCGTGCTCTGAGGAACACGAGAGTAAAGAATGTCCACCGACCACTCCGTCTTCTCGCAAACCCGCACTCGGCTCACTCCTTGTGGGGTGCGGGGACTGGCCAGATCAGCCTGCTGGCTGTCGGAAGTAAGAGAAAGCAGGGGCCTAAATTCAAGACCAGATGGAAACGGAAGACACGAGACCCGAGCGTGGAACGAGGCGGAGAGGCAGCTCCTGCTCAGCTTGAAGGGACCCTGGATGCACAGGGCGCAGCATGGGTGGCCTGGTGTCTGGACACGAGTCGCACAGAGGGTGCTGTGGAGTACGGAGGAGTCAAATCCCCACGCAGGCAGGCACCTGTGGTCTCTGCCTTCCCTTCGTTCTCCACGGCAGTTCCAAACACCTCTGGGGCCTCCAGGCCCTTAGGGTACCGTGGCTGAGGCAGACTTTCTGCGCTGTCTCAGCACACGTGGGAGGGGCCCAACTCTGTGCCTTTCTGATGACCCACAGGGGACAGTCACAAAGTGGGGACTTGTGGAAGGCCTGCACTAGAAGGCGTGTCACAGCTGAGCTGTCGGGACAGCCTCGGTGGGTGAGGGCTGCTGGTGCTCCTGCCCTCACCACAGCATCAGCCTGCAGGGGCAGGACAGGAACTGCAGAGAGGGACGCCAGGGCAGGCCTGGGCTCCCGGCCTCCCAAAGGGCGATTCTGCAGGGCCCTGGATGGTGGAGCCTGCGGTGCAGCGGACACCAGTTCCACAGCTTACTCGTATCTCGTTCCTCATCTTGCCCTCCCAATAGCTCTCGGTTCACTGGGGTGCCACCTCCCCAAAATGTCAGCTCTCAAGGCCTGTCTCAGGCTGTGCTTTGGGGAATGACACACCAAACCAGATCATATAAACCTGGCCCTAGACCATGGCATGTCTGGCCGAGACCCACACACAGCCGAGGGGGCTCTCCAGGTCAGTTTGATCAAAGCCAGTGGCCTGCTTGGTATTCTCAGACATCCCTAGCTTAGAAAGCCCAAATGTTTTGTTCCATTAATAAAATACCATATTTGTAGTCAGCTAAATCTGGAGAAAAGCAAAGGGCATTTATACCCCCACTGACATTTTTACATTAGGAATAAGATTCACAGCGGACCGCTTCTGGGCTGAGGGCAGCTGCCCTGGGTCCCCAGGGGTCCCTGACCTTTTGATGGGCCTGGATCTTGGTTCCAAGCTCCACAGCGCCAGTCCCAGCCCATCCCAGAAAATGAGTGTCACACCCACCCCACCTTCGAGGGCCCTATGGAAGGTTACTTTCTTGAGTCCCCAGACCCTGTATTGCTTTCCTAATGCTGCAGGGAGGAATTAGCACCCACTCGGGGGCGTCTCACACACACACACCTGTCTCAGAGCTCTGGGCTTCAAATACACATCTCGTGCCTCACAGCTCTGGCGGCCAGAAACCTGAACCAGTCTGCCAGGGCCAAGGCATCTGCAGGGCTGGCTCCTTCTCGGGGTCTGCCCTCCTCTGCCTCTGCATCTAGCAAGCCCTACTGCTGCCCACCACCAACCCCCATCACCAAAGCATCGCTCTAATAGCTGTCCCCATGGTCACGTGGTCTGCTCCGTGGGCCAGGCCTCTCCTGGCTTCCCTCCCACGGGCACCTGTAACTGCATTTAGGGCCATCTCAGGATCCGTAAGTCAATCACCTCCACAAACTCTGTTCTGCCAAGTAAGGTAACTGAGGGGTGGCTTGGGGACTGGGGAGCCAGTCCCGGCCGACCACAGCCCACCAAAAGCAGCAGCAGGCCCCCACCCCCCCGGGGCTCCCCCACC
>NW_006159460.1:158486-167022 GCF_000334495.1 Tupaia belangeri chinensis | reverse complement strand
GGGTGGCTTGGGGACTGGGGAGCCTGTCCCGGCCGACCACAGCCCACCAAAAGCAGCAGCAGGCCCCCACCCCCACGGGCCTCTCCCACCACTCCTGACACTTCGGTCTGTCACTGGCTTATTTCCTTTCTCTCCCCCAGGGTCAATGCTCCATTCACCTGAGCCCAGGAACAGAGCAGGTGCTCGGTCAACGCGCGCAGGATAATGACTTTCGGAGCACCCACACGCACACACAGCTGCAGATCAAAGGGTGCCAACTCTCCCAACCCTCCCAGCCAGCTGCCTCACCCAAACCCTCCACACACAACCTGCCCAATCCCACACCTGGCATCCGTCCAATGCTTCCCTGTCTCTACAGCAAAGCCAGCTCCAGGCCTTAACAAAGCCTGTGTGCCCAGGTCTCAGGGACATGGCCTCGCTTCCACGTTCAGGCCCAAGACACCTCCATCCCTGTGCACGAGTTTGAGACGATCACTTCTGCACTCCAGGAAGATGACAGTCACTTCTCTGCCGTCAGCTCTCCAGCTTTGAATCCTTCAGAACAAGAGTTCAAACCTCGACCCTGCCACTTGCAAGCTCCTAGTCTCTGCTGCACAGGCTATAAACCTTCCCGCCTTGGCATTTCTCACTAGTGACACGGGCACCCCAGGACACACCACTACACTGCTGCGGGAGCTACTGTGGCATGTGGGAGCAGCTGGCCCAGCACTTCTGAGAACGGTCCATGGATGTGGACAAACCCACCACAGAGGAGCCCACGGTGCCTCAGGGGAGCCATGGATGCCCAGAGTGCCTACAGGTGCCTCAGCCAGCCAAGAGCAGAATATGCCCCTTCTCACCTGGGAGAGGCCCAGGCACTACTCTGCACGACGGGCAAGGACTACGACAAGTCGCGAGGAGGGTATGCTCTCCACATAAAATCCAAGACGCCCAGTTAAATGTGGAGTCCAGGTACATGACAAACAATTCTTTTAGTGTAGGGATGTCCCCATATTCGAACGCACCTGGGTGCTCAGCATTTATATTTGCTAAACCTGGCACCCCCTTAGCTGTGCCAGGTGCACCGGCAGTATGAGCAGTGGCCTGCCAGGTGGGGCCAGAGCAGCAGCCTAACTTGTAAAGAGCACAATCCAAGAGACGCCCTCCAGGATATCTGTTTGCCAATAAAGAGCTGCTTCTTAACAACGTAATAAATAAAAATGCTCCTGCTAACTTTCCAGGGAGGCGTTCATAACATCCTTCCATTCCAGGAGAATTCTGCGAGGTCTCAGAACAAAGCAGTGACTCCCACAGAGAAGATTGCCCTGGAAAGGACTCACCTTCATCCTCCCAATCATGACTTCACCTCCCATTCCACCCAAAACCGAACACAGATCGTTACCAAAGAATCCTTGTACAAACAAACACGGGCCAACTGCGACTGAATGGCAGGAAGCACAGCAGCTTTTTCTAATTTTAACTTTCTCCAGGAATGCATTCCTTCTAAATACAAGGCAGATTCTCCTCAGACCCTCAGACCCTCACATTCCTTCACAGTCAGGCAATCACCTCCTGAGAACCCACAAAGAAATGCAGATTGCTGCTGGCTGCTGGCCAGGGGGGTCCCTGAGCTGGGCCCCTGTGCTGACTCGCTGCACACGGGTCCTCCCAGATGGGAGGGGACTGGAAGGCGCTATCAGCACAGGAAAGCACTCCCTGCCACGGTGGCCACAGGCCAGAGACCAGCAGACTCCTCCAGCTCAGGAAGGCAGCCTTCTGCAACCACCACAAACAGGAGCCCATTCCAGAGGCCGCTCCGTGGTCCAAAGATGGGGGCACGTGGCCAGAAGCTGGAACAACCGGAAATCAAGTGATTCTGCAAAATATGCCCCTGGTACTGAAAAATTCCCAATGTGCCTAATTTGATTTTACAAGCCCATGGGGGCGACAAATAACAAACTAGAAAGTATTTCCAATGTAAGAAAGGTTTAGTTTCCAGAAAAAGCAAAGACCTGCTATAATTGAATCAGAAAAATGGGCAAAAAACATGAAAGATCTGCATGTTGGAAGAAACCAGAACAGTCAGTAAACATTAGCTTCTTATTGATCAGATTAGTAATCAGGTGGACATAAGTAAAAACAAACAGATGCAATCTGAACCTGTAAGACACCCCCACGCACACCCCCAAATTTAAAAGGTCGGGTACTCTCGAGTGGCGAGGGTGTGGAGGGGGGCCTGGCTGTGGGAAGTGAAGCTGGACGGGAGCGATTCCCAGGTACACTGCCTACACAGAAACCTGCACGCTGAGCTGGAAGTTGTGCAAAACCTTCACAGCAGGTGTGGTGTGTGATAGCAGAAGGCTGGAAACTTCTTTTTTTTTTTTTTTTGAAGAGGTTTTTGCTAATAGGGCGCGTGAGCTCACCAGAGAGACAGAGATAGAAAGCCAGAAATCACCCCCCAGGGGGGATGGCCACGCCGCAATCCCTTCTCCTCCATTCTCCTCTCGGGATCTTGGGCACACACGCACACGCGCCCGGCGTGAGTTTAAGCCACCGGGTCCGGGACTCAAACCGCAGTCGACTATGTGGGAGTCCAGCGACATAGCCATTACGCTAACTGCTGGTCCCTGGAAACAACTTCTTATCCTTTAGGAATAGAAAGATAATTAATGTACAATAAAAAAAACCACACACACACACACACACACACACACAGCAGTGAACTGCAGCTACACATATCGGCACAGATGAATCTCAAGAACATGACACGTTTAGCTTAAACTGGAGCTCCTGGAGGAATGTGTATTAGCTACCTACTGCTGTGTAACAAGTTATGACAAACAGATATTTATGATCAGTTTCTGTAAGTCAGGAAGTGAGTGTGATCACATGGGTGGGAGAAAGACCCTCTTTTTCAGGGTCTCTTATGGGGCTACTGTCAAAGTCTTGTCCAGGGCTCTCATCTCAAGGCTTAACTGGAGAGGGATCTCCACAGCTCACCTCTTGCTGGTGGCGTTCCATGCCTTGTGGGCTGTGGGACCGAGGGCCTCAGCCTTGCTGGCTGCTGGAGGGAGGCCACCTCCGCCCCTTGCCACGTGGGCCCCTCCACATGGCAGCTGCCTGACTGAGGCCAGCAAGGGCGACAGCCTGCTCTCAAGGAGGAAGTTATAATGGTATGTAACCTAATCAGGGACGTGGCGTCATTACTTTTGATAAGTTCATTTAGTAAGAAGAGGGTGTGGGGCCAGCCGCAGCACTGGGAAGTCAGGATCTTTGGGGGCTATCTTAGCGTTTACCTGCCTGCCAGGAATAAGGACTGTACGGGTACATTTATACAAGTTAAAACACAAGAAGCAAATCATGTTGCTTAGAGACACAATCCTAATGTGACAGAAACAAAAAACCAGGGAAATGCCAAGCTCAGAATTGAAGACAGGGCCCACTTCAATGCTTAAGGTGTATTAGATGAAATATGTGCGTGTGGGTGGGGGGCTGGATTAGGAGAAACACAGGAACTGCAAAGTCAAGGGTCGCGTTCCAGTTCATGGGTTGGGCAGTGGCTGCCCCAGAGTCCCGGCCGCCTCCCCCAGATATCCTCTTCTCCCCCTTTGCCAAATGAAATGAAGCAGCCACTAGACTCTTCGGTCTGCCTCTCACTGCTGGCCCGCCTCCCGCCCTTCCAGTAAAAACACAGCCCCACGTGCAGAACTTCGCCTCAGGCTGGGGCTCGTCTCCGGGCCTGGGCCTGCGGGCCTGCGAAGCACCTATTGTTGGGGGCTTGACCCTCTCGAGGCAACTAAACACAACAACCGACTTCTGAAGTTGGGAGTCGCCCAGAAGCACATCCTGTTTGGCCTCACCACTGACTCACCCGTGCCTATGTCCCGAACAAAAGAACTTTCTAGCCAGGCTCAAGGGCGACGCATGACTTTGGTAGTGAAGGAACCAGCCAGAGGCAGAGGTATCTCTGGTTTGTGCCACACGAACTGCTGGACCAGGGACCGGCTGGGCCCCCGGACTTTGAGGAGGGTGCGGAGAGTGGCTCTGCCCTCCCTGAGAGCATGCCCGGACCCCTGCAGTCAGCACCAGCCCTCAGCAGGCTCTAACACCCGCCCAAGGAGTAAATGAATGAGCACGAGACCCCAGTGACACCACGGACAGCAGCACACCCTGCCCACAGGGACCAAGGGACACAGGCAAGAAAGATCCCGGGTGTTCACCGCCCTCAGACTCTAAGACTTCTCTAAACTCCCCTCCACCCCCGCCCCCCACACACACACACTCCACAGCCTCACCTCACCAGGGCCAGGAAGTGACTTAAACACCTTCAGCCCGTAAGGAAATCCGGGGGATTTTCTTCTGTAACTGGGGAAGCAGAGCTGAGGTTTGCTAACTGTGAGGTCACTGGGGGTGGCGGTCTGCATGCCTGGTTTCGAGCACAGTGGACAGAGGAACATGAGCAGCCCGGGCAGCAGCCAAGAGGCTTGTGAGCGGCCTTTAGGTACAACTAGGACACCAGTGGCCCCTGGCACCATGTCACATCCTGGCAGCCCTCGCACCCATCTCTAAGAAACAGTTGGCCCTCAGGGATTTACGAGCCTTGCTTTTTAAAATGTGCTACTGAGGGACCAGCAGTTAGCGTAATGGCTATGTCGCTGGACTCCCATGTAGTCAACCGTGGTTCAAGTCCTGGACCCGGTGGCTTACACTCACGCAGGGGTGATGTGCGTGTGGGCCCAAGATCACAAGAGGAAAATGGAGAAGGGACTGCGGTGTGGCCATCCCCCCTGGGGGGTGATTTCTTGCTTTCTATCTTTCTGTCTCTGTCTTTCCTGTGAGCGCGCACGCCCTGTAGCAAAAACCTCTCCAGAAAAAAGAAAAAAAGTGCTTCTGAGACCACCCACGGACACTGGGGGGGGCGGCGTCTGTGCTTTGTTTGTTCTCAAAGCCCACTCCAAATTCTGATCCAGCCAGCCAGCTCTGGCATGTGCCCTCATGAGCCAGTGGGAGGCCTTAAACACACCTGCCTTCCAGTCTTCGAGGCCCAGGCAGGGGGCTAACCATGCCGCCCAGGCAGAATGACGGTGTCGGCACAATCTTGGTGGCTGTGGACAGCCCCCAGCCCTCTGGTGTGGGTGCAGGAATACCAGCTGGAACAGACTCGGGCCCCAGGGTCTGTCCTCCTCTTGGGCTTTGCGCACTGCAGAGCTGCCCTCGACTCACTCCCCTCATTTCTGAAAAGGGGCAAAGACGACGTCCCTCTTGAAAGGCTGAGGTGGGGAGTGTCCACACGCGTGGAGCACTCAGAACAGGGTCAGGCCACAGCCAGCGTCCTGAGTGCTCACAGCTGTCATGGACCTGATGACAGGGCCAGGCTCACAGGTCCGCCCGCCCCTCCTGCCTCTCCCCCCACACCCTTTCTCTTCCTGGCTGGATCTCTTCCCTGGACTCCCTGTCAGGCCCATTTCCAAGTTATCTGCCGCACACAACGTGGGCCCAGGCCCCAGAGTGAGCATGAGGCCCATCCCCACCCCACACTCCACAGCAGCGGCCCAGATGGCCAACTGGCTGCTCTCAGGCCCCTGATGGCTCGAGTGCATTTCCAGACCAGCAGCACCCCTGCCACGTGGGAGCTGGCCCGGCACCCACCCGTGCCACCTGGGAGCTGGCCCAACACGCACCCCGTGTCCGCTGGGCCTCAGGACTAGGGCTCTGCTCCAGAGATTTGAGAAACCCTGGACAGGGAGACGTCGGGCCCACTGGGAAGCAGCAGAGGCCACGTCCTCTCCTGGCGGCGTCTTGTCTAAGAAGATTATACACTCAAGCACAGGAGCCCTGTGCGTGGTGTGCGTGTGCTCACGTGTGCCCAACCACCCTCTGTGGGCTCACTCTACATGCCGACCATCTACATGGGAAGGAAGCATCTGAGGGGGCTGGTCCCCGACGGGCCCGAGTGTTACACCCGGTGTAATCACAGGAGAGACATCTCAGCTCCTTCCAGACACCCAGCCCTAAGTCGCTAACGGGATTACAGGAGCCAGTCTGAGCCGGGCCGGGCACCTGCGATCTGCGATCTGCTCCCAAGCCTAGGGGTGGGGCTCTGAGTCAGAGTCGTTCAACGGCCTGCCCTCATCCCCTGCTCAAACTCACTCTGAAAAGTGACCATGTGTGTGCGAGCTGCTCACCGGCCAGGACAGCGGCCTGCCTCTGGGTGTCTGGGCCGGGAGAGAACGAGCATTTGCTGATGGGGAGAGACTGGTCAGGTCTACCTGAGAGGCTGGGCCCAGACGCCAGGCCCGGCTTTGCAGCAAAGCTGGTTACTGGGCCGAGTGGAGACCCCAGGCTTCTCCCTGGGGCACTGGCAGGGCACAGAGATTCGGATGCCGGCCGTGGTTGTGCCAAGGGAAGCGGGCTCTGGAACAGAGGCCAGGCCCCGTCTCTGCCACGGACCCCCGGCCTCCCACCAACTTCCCAGAACACTCTTACCTATTTTTTTTTAATTGCCAGGAGACACCTGTGCCCACCAGGAAGAGACAGAAATAAGAGAGAGAGAGAAAACACCGTCCACGGGGAATACTCGAGTTTCACTCCCTTCTCTTCCATTTCTCCAACCTGCTGGGATTTGGAGAGCTCCTACGTGCATGCACCTGGCGTGGTTTTCAAGCTTCCGGGATGGCAATTCAAACTGCAGTTGGCCATGTGTGATCCTAGGCCACACGGCCGGCCCGATAAACCTTCTTTCAGTATAGACTGAGATTTGTATTAAAGCCGGGGCAGCAATACCCCTCCCACTGCCGCTCGTCTGTGAATGTCACCCACGCAGACGGCACGGTCGTGGGGACTGACGTTGGTTCATGCTGACTGAGGTCCACTCTTCGCTCAGCTCTCCTCATTCCCCCCAAGTTCCCTCTCTGTCCCAAGACCCTACCAGGACGCCGCCCTCTGCTGTCCTGCTCGTTTCCGACGACCCTGATGTTCTGAGGGCGTGCGGTGTCTACCCGCAGGCGGGATCTGGCTAATGGCACCTGCAGCTGCACGGGGGCTGTGCCCTCTTCTCCCTTCTCCCGTCCCTCTGTGTTCAAAGACCTCCTGAAGCCCACTGCCGGCCAGAGGCGTCTGGACACGCTCTCGTGTGTATTACAAAACGAGAAGCACACATCCAGGAGGAAGGATTCCCTAGACCACAGCTCCCACACATGAACTGTGAGAGCAAGACCTTCAGCCTCATACGCGTCACCCCAGGAGGACGGGGCTAGCTTCCGGGAGCCATTAGCTCGCCGTCAGATGACGGGAGTATAAGATCCAACGGCTGAGGGAATAAATGAAGGCGACAAGCTGGCCGTATTTCTGAAAACACGATTTCTTTCAGGCTGGCCCTGTAAGCTGTAAGTTAAGGGAGCCAGATCCCACGTGGCCGGCCATGGTTCTAGCCCTGTGGCTTGAAAAATACGTGGGCACATCTGTGTACCCAAATCCTGGTAGGGTGGAGAAATGGAGAAGGGACTGTGGTGACGACGCCTCATCTGGGGGTGCTTTCTCCCACTCTGTCTCTCTGCTGAGCATATGCAGCCTCTGGCAATTAAAAAAAGCAAACGTAATTTCCTTCTACAAGGGCCAACACTACCTGCCCTGCTTGGGCCATTTATGCAAACCTGGCCAGGTGGGCTGGGGCTACACTGACCCCGGCCCCTTGCAGGTGTCACTCTTCAGGGACAAATGGGTTACCTGACAGAGATCCCTGGAGTCTGCAGGCATCCCTTGTAGAGTGCAGGCCGGGGCCCTGTCCCTAGAGATACCAGCACACACACACAGTTCGGGTCCTGAGCTCAGCTGAGACCCCTGCACTCTGGGATTATGACTGAATTACAGAGGGATTTCTGGGGGCACTTGGGAATATGGGGCTGGAAGAAACTAAGATGAGGCAGGAGAAAAGAAACACATTCTCTTCTTAAAATTTATTATCTTTTAATTTAGGTTTTTGCCATAGGGTGTGTATACTCACCAGAGAGACCTAGAGAGACAGTGAGAGGGAGAGGGAGAAACCACGCCCCAGGGAGGATGGCCATGCTGCAATCCCTTCTCTTCCTGGGATTTTGGGCACGCACGGACACGGGCCCAGTGTGATTTTCAAGCTGCCAGGTCGGGGACTTGAACCACAGTTGGCCATGTGGGAGTCCAGTGCCTTACCTACCACGCCACCTGCTGGTCCCACACATCCTCTTAAGCAGAGGAGCAGCAGAGTCAGAGTGGCAGGGAGTCTTCAGTTTGTGAGCGCCAAGTCAAAATGCCTTTGTTCAGGTTTGACCTTACCACCTGGGTGTGCCACGTGCTAAATGGGGTGCTCCGGCCTCACAGGTAAGATTCTAGAACTAGGCGTGCACGCCCAGACAAGGGGGAGATGAGAGCCCCACGACACAGTGGGGTTCAGGGTGCTTAGGTGCACCCATGTTTCTGGTTTCGATCCTGCTATCTGACCTCAGCATGGGACACCTCGCTGGGCCCGGCGTCTCCCGTCAGAGGAGAAGAGCGGCGACTCGGGCAGAGCCCTGCTGCACCC
>NW_006159460.1:136392-157952 GCF_000334495.1 Tupaia belangeri chinensis | reverse complement strand
CCACCTGGCGCCCCGGGGGGCCCCGGCCCTGCTGCCGCGGGCACCGTCATCGTGGCTCGGGGGCAGGAAACCTGTCGGGCTGGGGCCAAGAATTAAACCAGTAATGAAACCATCTCCCCAGGAACATTCACCTGGAATGTGCAATCCTGCCCCTAACTCATTCGGAGAAACCTGCTTCACCAAACCTTCCCCTTTCCGGTTCTTGGAACCCCACGAATTTGAACTGCAAGGCAGCTGTGTGCAGCTGGGGTTGGGCTGGCTGCGAGGGGCAGGCCTGTGGCGTGTGCTGGGCGTCCGTCACCGGAGCCTTTAATCAGGGTGAGCTACAATGATCCCCGCCACAAATCGCCACATGTCACGGCCAGGCAAAGCCTGCCGCGCCGAAACATGAACCGCAACACCCGTGGGGCGACAATTGACCGGCTTTGAGTTCTTCCCTGCCCCACCGGCCAAAAAGCACCCCACTGTGGGGTGACAACTGACCGGCTCTGAGGCCTTCCCTGCCTCAGCAGCCAAAGAGTACACCATAGCCATGAACAGAGCCGGGAAGGGGTGAGGAGGTGGGAGCAAGCTGGGGGAGCTGTGTCTGGGTGGGCATGCAGTTTCTAGTGTTTTCTGAGCTAGGGACGTTTGCCAATGCCTAGTCCTCTCAGGAGAATGCAGCTGAGTGTTCCAGACGCTTCTCCTGGGCCCTGCATAACCAGAGCAGGATTCAGGCTACTCCCTTGGCGCCAGGGCACTGTGTCCAGAAGACGTTTAGTCCCCCACCAAGGAGTGCAGCGTTTCAGGGTGTGGCTGAGTGGGATGGAGCTTGTGGCCACTGTGAAGCTCTAAAGGGGTTTTCCCAAGGCTGACGAGGGGAGCCAGGTTCCGGGAACACCCTCAGATGAGCCCCCCAACCTGGAAGGGCACCTAGTGATGAGTTCACACTCCAGGTCGGCAGCGGCCTCACAGCCCCCGAAATCCAGGCTTCAGAAAGGAGAAAAGGGCTTCTAGAAGGCTGCGGTTGAGCTATGTGGGAGGAAAATCTGTCTGGGGGACCTGCACATCTTCCCTAGAAACTCAAGGTGCCTGCACACAAAGGGCGTCGGGGCTCCTCGGCGACTCGATTTCGGGACAGAGCACGCGCACCCTGGGCCATGCAGTGACACTCTGTGTCTTGCTTGGAGATGCAGCGAGACCCTCCGAAAGGGAGGCCGGTAGGAACCGGAGGGCTGGAGTGCTCAGGGTAGGTCGCCCACTGCGTCAGGTCAACGGGGGCCACGAAGCAGCACTGAAAGCAACCCCCCAGAAGAGGACATTCCAGCTTCCGGCAGGAGGATTGGAGTCCCCAGCTGGGCCCTGCACTGCTCAGGGGAGAAAGCAGTCTGCAGAACTGGGCAGAGTCGCCGAAAGTTACGGCCCCGTGATTACCTCACGGCAATGTTGTCACAACCTGTGCAGGCTGTACTTTCACATCCACGCCAGGCATGCTACTTCACGAGCAAACAAAACTCAATGGCCAATCTTCAGAGTGGAGCAGAGGCTTCTAGTCTCAGGTTCGAGGCCTGCAGTGCTGTTTTGTAGGCATCACTCGCCACGTTAACTGTATTAGCTCTTCAAACAATGTGCAAGGGTGAAGGTGGCTTTGGGGGAGTTAGGCTAGAAAGGACCCCTTCTTTTACATGGTCTATTCAGAATAAATCCTCCAAGAAACAGTGCATTAGGAAAAAATGGGATACATAAAATGGCTTGCTTATTTTAATTTTTATCATAAGCATCGGTACCCATAAAATAAGGCTTGTAAAAACAAACAAAAACACTTTACAGAAAATCTAACTTAACAATTAATACTGGTAAGTGCCAGTCCATGGCCTGGGGGTTAAGGTAGTCGGATCCCACACAGCGACCTGCAGTTCAGGTCCCGACCCAGTGGCTTGACAAACATGCCAGGCCCGTGTGCATGTGTGTACACGATCCCAAAAGGAGAGAGATGGGAAAGAAAGAGTTGTGGTGTGACCGTGCCCCAGTGGAGGGTGCTTTCTTGCCCTCTCTCTCTCCAGCAAGAGCACACGCCCTATGGCACATTTAAAAATTAAATACTGTTCCAAAAGGGGACTGCCAGCAATGATACGCTAAATACAATTTTCATCTCTTGCTTTCAACACAAAGCAAAACCACAGGGAGAAAGCACCTCACACCTGGGGTGGCTACTGGCTAAAAGGCCCAGAAAGTAAGTCCCAGTGGGGAACCCTGACACAAGTGGCGGGAATTGAAGACGGTGTGACTGCTCTCAACAACCACATGGAGAGCCCTCAAAAATTCATTACCAAAATACTTACCTAATGTGATCCAGCAATTCCACCTCTGAGTACAACCTAGGGCCTCCAGAGACAGCTGCACCCCGTGTTCACGACAGCCCTAGCGAACAGGTGCAACCCCGATGCCCATGGAACCACCGGTGAAGGAACATGTACAATGGAACATGACCGCCTCAGAATGCAACGGCACAAGTCACAACGCCGATGAGCCTCGAGGACACTGTGCTTGGTGAAATGAGCTGATCATATCAAAGGCCACCCCTGCATGCCTTCCTCCACCTACATGAGGTCCCTAACGAAGGCATGGTCACATGGACAGAAAGCGCTGGGAGGGCAACGCTGAGTCCAAGTGCTCAGGGACAGTTTCAGCTGGGGGAGGTGAACAGAATCACAAGACCTGGTGCAGGACAGCGATTCACTGAGCATTACTGAACGGCATGCTTAGAAGTGGTTCAGACGGGGAAATAGGTCTTCAACCGCAATTTAAAACTTTTTTAAATAAAAGGGGGAGGCCATACACAGTACCCTGCTTTGTTTCCAGCAGTTTCTGAAATCTGTCCATGACACACTGAAGCCATCACCACGTCTCACTCCCTGTCAGGCCTGACTGCCCGCACATGCGCCTACAGCAGGTAAAAGCCAACTCCCCCTCCAGCGGCTTTTAGGAAGCAGGGACCCTGAGTGATCCTGACCCGCAGAGCAATAAACAAAGGAGAAAACGACAGATAAACCCCCTTGGGAACATGGAATGGAATCCAAAGGACGCTAGTCTGGGGCAGAACGTGCCCCAACAGGTGGACGAGTGAGGTCTCTGGGCACGAACCCGGAACCTCCCCATGTGGTCCTCCTCGGAGAACGTGGTGTTCTATCACTGCACTGCCATCTAGCCCCTGGTGACTCTGCCACTCAGAACACGGAGAAGCACAGCCAAGGTTTAGGAACAGACTGAGCCTTCCCTGAAATTGAGGAGCCAAGCAAGGATGCCCGGGGCCAACCTCAGCGGCCATGTCCAACGCAGGCCAGTGCGGCTGGGACTAAGGCACACACCTCGGGCTGATGGGAGAGCGCTTCGTGCGTGTGTGTGCGCATGTGTGTGTGTGTGATATGTAGCCTACAGCTGAGCAGGAGGGGCCCACCAGGCTGAAGGCAGGAGGGGCAGTGCCCACAGGGCCAGCCTGCAGGACGCGGGGAAGCAGCAGTTTGGAGAGAAAATGCTCCATGTCCGTGAGCCAGGCTCCGTGTGCTGTGCAGAAACCTTTATGCTCATTCGGGGACCCTGGGAAGCCACTGGAAATCCTCAGGCCAGGAGGAAGCGCAATCTGGTCCACGTGTCAGTTCTGGGAAGAGGGTGCCGGCGGCCATAGCTGCTGAATGAGCCCAGTGTGCTGAAGGCACCCAGGGGCGTTTGCTCAGTGAATTGATGAGTGAGCGAGCAGGATGAGAAACAGAAGCCCCCGGCCTCCCAGATAAACCCAGCCTCACAGAGACTCTCTGTGCACAGTCATGGCCGACACGCACAGGAGCTGTCGCAGGACTGCACAGTCCCACAAAAACCCGCTAGCACACGTGGTCACACGGAGTCTGCAAACCAGAGCAGGCTGGGAGCACTGTAGGGGAGGGAGGGCCATGAGACTAGACCGGCACCCCCAACACTTCCCACGGGTAAAGCATTCAACACAACGGCAAGACAGACACACAAAGTACCACAGGAGACCAAGTCAGACACCCCAAACAACCGATCCCCTAGGCCGACAGGCGGACAGATCCAACTTCGCCCAATGAGAGCTTCTCGGATGAGAACTCCCCACGGTAACTAGGAAGAAGAGACACAGGGGACGACTCGCCAGCTGCCGAGACAAACGTGAGTGTGTCTCAAGTTCTCCTTTAGCTTAACTCTAACAACCAGGTCGCCCAGGACCTCGGTACTGGTCTGGCCTCCAGATCGTTAGGGAAGAAAGTGCTCAGCAGAGGCCACGAGAGGCGAACTTCTCAAGGTAAAGCCATGCAAGACGGATAAAGCCATCACACCTTGTTACGCCAAATGGGAACAACCCAGAGAAGGAGCTTTAACACAGAAAACCAGACACACACCCTGAGGTGAAGTGAAGCTAAAACAAAATAACCTTGAAAGGGACGACAGGGAGAGGAGAAAGTAAAATCAGGACCAGACACACTAAGTTCACTCAGGGAAGTCCTGGGCACAAATCCAGGAGGGAGGATTTTCATACTGATCAAAATCGTAAAGCAGAAAAAAATACCCGGTTACCATGTTGAATGACAGCTGAAATCTATGGCGGAAATCGTCGGCGCTGACCCCAGAAATGACTAACCGGAGGTCGTACTGAGAAGCCTAAGCCTGTCTCTCGCCATGTGTCAGCCCACAGCCTAAAGCACAGGACAAACAGCAAACGCCACAGCACAGTCGCTGAGCTTAGCCCGACGGAGCCGTACCAAAGCCTGTCCTACAGGAAACACAACTGCTTTGCAAGGACCCAAGGATCCAATCATCAACGCCGAAATTATTCTTGGCCAAAGGAAGTTCCGATAAACTTGCCAAAGCAGAAGATGATACATGAGAACACCTGGCCCCACTGCACTACTACTAGAAGTTAGCTAGAAAACAAACAAGCAAAACGACAAAACCCTCTAGAGTCAGAGGGCAGAACGGGCCAGCCCCATAGCCTGATGATCAAGGGGGGGCAGATCCTACCAGGCCAACTGGGCAGCCTGAATCCAGTCACGTGGCCAAAAACACCGGGCAGGGATGTGTCTGCCCCAAATCCCAACAGGATGGAGAAAGGAAGGAGTGATTGCTGTCTCTTTCTCTGTCTCTCTCAGGCAAATGCACATGCCCTCTAGCAACCAAAAGCAAAAACAGAAAGAAAGGACAATAAAAACCAGGCTCCTTAAGAGGTATAACAGACACCTCAGGGTCAACCAGCTCTATGAACTCCTGGTAGGAGCGAGGTGGCCTGTCTCTGGAGCACTCCGCTGGAGAAACGCCAACGCTCATCCTACAGCTACCACCAGCTACTCCCTCTGAGCACAGTTCAAACTTCCCAGGAAGAAAGATCTAGAACATCCCACCAGTCATCTCTGCTGGCACCAAGCTGACGTGAGCCCCTGACCACCGGGACACTCCACAGCCCAGCTGGGCCCACCTCCACCCATTAGCTGCAGATGAGGAGGAGGACCAGGTGGACCTGGGGGAGGGGGTGGACTTCCCCACAGGTGGCCAGAACCCTGGCAGGCACCAGAACTGCCGGGTGGGAGCTTCCCATCCGGCACTAGTTCTTGCTGACCACATGTGGGCTAACCCAGTGGGGACAGCCCCAGCGGGGACACCTCGGAGAAGCTGTTTCACGAACATCTACCACTCAGGTAATGAGCACCCATGAGCATCCGGGACATGGGGCAGCCACTGATGGAGGAGACGTGGCCACAGCGGTACCCACCACAAAGGATGGCTTGGCACTGCCAGGCTTCGGGGGCAAGGAGGCTTCAGTGACACCAAGCCCACTGAGGAATGGGAAGGGGGAAGCAGAGTGGCCCGTGGGACTGGAAGCTGGAGAGGGGTAAGGGACCAGGAGAATTCCTTTTAGAACAAGAGTAGCCCCAACACTGTTGCACCAGTTGCTGGTGGGCAAAGGTGAGGGAGGAGCTGGCAGGGAGTTAATGAGCACAGGGCGGGGGGTCCCCAGGAAGGGAGAAGATGGGGAACCCATGTGTCAAGGTGCAGTGGAGCCAGAAGATGGGAGCCGCGGCAGCCCAGCCACACGCTCTCAGCCTTCGGGTCTTTCTTCCCATCCTCCAAGCCTTGGCTCCTGCTACCAGACTGTCCTCATCCTTCTCAGACTACCTGCCTGGCTGCTACCTGCCCACACTCACATCTCACCTGAGACCTCAGGTCTTCTGCTGCCCCAGCACCACCCTCTGGTGTTCCTGCTCTGGTTCAGGCATAGTATGCAGCTGGCACCCTAGGACCTGGCACCCCACTATAATGGTCAAGACAGCCTGGCCTTAAGTCTTGGCTTAGGCAGGTCCCTGAACTCGCTGGTGCCTTATTTTCCCCACCTGTCCAATAGCACCTCCCGTCCTGTGTGTTGTAAGATCTGCAGGTGAGCTGCTGAAGACACTGGGTGGCAACTGCAAATGCCAGCCAGGTCCTCACTGTGACCACTACTGTAACACGACACATGTGTGTTCTGCACGAACATCCAAGTATGAGTGTTCTTCACGAGCACCCAACAAGAAGCAGGAGACATAGCCACGACCGTGACGCTGGCAATTGGGACTGTGTCCTTCAGTCCTTCTGCTAGCAAGCACAGCGTCGGCGTCTTCGGCAAAGCTTTTCTGCACTCTGGTCGGACAGGCAACACCGCTTACTTCCATGCCAGGGCTATCTGCTGCCAGGGAAGTGACTGCATCTCAGACATTTCTGAGAACCTTAGAATCCCAAGGAAGACAAGGGAGTCAAATTAAAGGCAAGATGCCAATACCCTACAGCGACAAGAGGTCTTCAAAACTGTGTATTAAGGGACCAGCAAATGGCGTAATGGTATGTCGTTGGACTCCCAAAGTCAACTGCGGTTACAGTCCCGGATCCGGCCACATAAAACTCACATCTGGGCACATGTGTGTGCATGCCCAAAGGCCTGAGAGAAGAATAAAGGAGAAGGGATTGCAGCGTGGCCATCCCCCCTGAGGGTGATTTCTCACTTTCTGTCTCTATCTCCTTCTGTCTCTCCAACGAGCGCACATGCCCTATGGCAAAAAATCTCTCTTTTAAAAAAACGCATATTAAGGAAAAAAAATGCATGGAGCTCAAAACTAGTTTTTGCACCAAAATAAACTCGTACTTTAATTCCATTTTTCCACCAACTTTGAAGTCCCCTTGTACAACCCCTCACCCCTCATTTAATATCCAGGCCCAGACATCACCGAAATATGACCGTTTCCTCCTGGTAGTTTCAGACACTTGCTGTGTAGCTTCTTGGCTTCCTTCGGTCATCGTCGGTAAAACGTGCACGATACCATTTGGCCCGCCGGGATTTCCTGGGTTAAACTCCACATAGCGACTGCCTGTAGGTGCTTTACCGACATCAGCGGCCACTTCCTCCTCCTTTTTGCTCCCCAAACATTAAAAACCCAGTTTCCTTTGTTTCCTTAAAGGTAGTGGGAGGGGGCAGGCAGGAGCTGAATGAACCGTGCCAGGCCGCGCCTCCCACCAAGCCAACTGTTGCTTCTCCACATCCCCCTCGGCCCTGTCCCCAAACTCTACTGAGGGTTCCAGGGGCACTTCCCAGCAGGACAACCTGAAGGCAAAGCACAGCACAGCGACCTCCATCCTCAAAGTCCCAGGCATGCAGTGTTCTCCGCGTGCCCGCCGCAGTCGGTGCCACGACACAAACTGGGGTGTGTCTGAGGCGTGGCACGCAGGCCACATCCAGCCTCCCCACGTGGTTCCAACACCGAGGACCCCTGCTCATCGAAATGAGCCCTCTTCTTCCAGAATAACCAGACTCCCGAGAGCAAGCGGCCGGCTTCTAGTCCACTAATGACAAAAAGGCAGTGTTTTTGACATCATTTTCCAGCTTTTTGGTACTCCTTTCACCTTGGAAAGTAACGCCTTTGCTCGGAGGCTGTTCGGGACAGCTGGCTTTCCTAGTGAAGCCGTTTCTCCCGAGCGGAAGCCGGATTAGCGGGGTGAACGTGGGTTAAACACAGAACTCTCCGGTGGCCGGGAACTGCAGCTCCCTGAGACCCTGCTGGGGTTCCAATAGCCGGGGTTCAGAAAACGGCCCGTGAGGCCAGGACACACCCCCACCGCTGAGCCCACTGCCACCAGGGACTGCAGCCCCATGGAGGGTCCAGGGCTCCACCAGCAGGCCTCCCTGGTCACCTGGAACCCGGTGTCACTAGACAATCCCATTGCTTCAGCATTTATTCCTGGGGGGGTGTACAACACGCAACAAACCCACTAGCAGTCTAGTTTCTGAAGACATTTAGGCTTAAAAAAACAGGAACCTTAAAAACCTGTACAGCGTGGTCAAGTAATCAGAAGGGGAGTTTATAAGACTCCCGATAGGCCCAGAGGGAGAAGCACCTTGTATGGGTCACACGTAAGGGGGTCACAGGGCACTGGGCAGGGTGCCCAGCTGCACTACAGGGGTGCCAGAACTGGGAGGAAGGATCCAGGACGCGATATGGCCTGCTGTCACCCTCCCGGGCTGTGTCACCTCCCTGAACCAGCATCCTCCTTCCCCTGCCCCTTTCAAGTCACCTCACACATCTACTCCAGTCTTCCCAGGGTCTTCAGATAAAGGTTCAAAGCAGAGGAGCCCCCCACCCCAGGCACCCTCAGGGTTCCCACAAAGCTGGCTCCACTGTGCTCTCCGTTGCTTCCCCGGCCTCACCAAGCCACCTGTCTGGAACCCCCTTTTCAGACCCCATGAGAGCCTACCCAATTCCTGGCCGGCTCACTTCCGCCGGTACTCCACTTGGTGGGGCTTCTTTGGGGAGCTGTCCCGACTCCCAGGCTCTGGTGAGCCCCGACTTCCCCAGTGCACGTGGGTGCCCCACCTCTCCCGCTGGGCGCAGAGCTGGTCTGGGGTCACTCCCTTCCCCACCTTGTGCCCACTGTGCAGGGCTCAGTAGTGAACGAGGCAGCTACCAAAGAGGAGGGGAGGAGAGCCAGGACAATGTCCCAGGGCTACGAAGGAGTCCTCTTCAGGCCTGGTCTTGGGGCCTCCTGCCCAGACCCCAGGAAGGTGTACCTGGCACTAGAAGCGAACCAAGGCCAATGACAGTCCAGCCTTCCAGGCAGCAGTGGTTCTGGGCACACGGCCAGGCCCTCCCCACCCTCCTCGTCGGGGTTTTACAAGGCCCCCAAAGTGCTGCCTCATGTTACCGAGAGGTGGATGACTCACGGTCAGTGTGGGTGCCAAGACCAGAGGCGGCAGCCAGGCCCTCTGCAAAACCATGCTCAGGAGACACGCCAGGAGACGCTCCACCCAGAACAGAGTTCTCGCCTTTGCTAGGATGAAGGCCCAGGACAGCAGACACAGTCAGAAACCGCGGTGACGGCCTGCCAGCTGCAGAAGGCAGGAACGACGTCCTCCTCTTAATGAACCCCGAGGTCCCAAAAATCACGTCAGTGCAATCACTGGGTGCCAGAACCACTGCAGTCCATCTCGTCACAGCAGACCAACTGACAAGCCCCACAAGTCACCCTTACGTCCGTGATGACACACCCAGGGAAGCTGCATGAACGTCTTGTCTTGAGGAGGAACATGTGGAAATCTTCAGTCACCCCTTCTAAGAGGAGGTGAGCCTGAAGACCTCCCAACACACCCCCGAGGTTCCCGGACACAGGTTCCCCAGAGGCTGATGTTTCAGAGCTGCCTGTCTGCACCCTGAAAGCCGAGTGGGTGCTTAATGCATGAACGATCCCAACTCCCAGCCCAAAAGACCACCGTGTAAAGTTCACGAAGATGGGGACAGACAGAAATCAGGGCCCCCAACAGAGGGGCTGGCAAGGCTGGTCTTAAACCTCACCAGGCTCAGGCAGCTTCAGAAACTCTTCGTGTGTTACTCCCCCAGGTAGCAATTTTATGAGCAGTCATTACACATTTACCCAGCACTTAATACAATTATAAGTTCTTTAAAAGTACAAGTAGGTGGTGCAGTGGTTGAGATGCTGGACTCCTACATGGCTGACCAGGGTTCGAATCTCAGACCCGGCAGCTTGAAACTCATGCTGGGCATGTGTATATGCCTGTCAAGTCCCAAGAGGAGAATGAAGAAGAAACTGCAGCATGGCCATCCCCCGGAGGTGATTTCTCGCTTTCGTTTCTATCTCTCCGGTGAGCACACGTATCCTATAGCAAAAATCTCTCTCTAAAAAAGTTCTTTATAGATTTTAAGCACAATAAAGGTCAGATTCATTCCAAGGAGAAACTTCTATGTACCGAAAATGTAGCAAAGATAATCAATGCATACTTTTTATGATTTCAGAAAAACTGAAAACTATTACTAGACATTATTTATTGTTAAATAGAGTATAGGGACTAGCAGATACCATAATGGTTATATTGCTGGACTCCCACTTGGTCGACCACGGTTCAAGTCCTGGACCTGGCGGCTTGCCTACTTACTCCCCGTCCCCCCCTCCGGGTCACTCCCTTCCCCACCTTGTGCCCACTGTGCAGGGCTCAGTAGTGAACGAGGCAGCTACCAAAGAGGAGGGGAGGAGAGCCAGGACAATGTCCCAGGGCTACGAAGGAGTCCTCTTCAGGCCTGGTCTTGGGGCCTCCTGCCCAGACCCCAGGAAGGTGTACCTGGCACTAGAAGCGAACCAAGGCCAATGACAGTCCAGCCTTCCAGGCAGCAGTGGTTCTGGGCACACGGCCAGGCCCTCCCCACCCTCCTCGTCGGGGTTTTACAAGGCCCCCAAAGTGCTGCCTCATGTTACCGAGAGGTGGATGACTCACGGTCAGTGTGGGTGCCAAGACCAGAGGCGGCAGCCAGGCCCTCTGCAAAACCATGCTCAGGAGACACGCCAGGAGACGCTCCACCCAGAACAGAGTTCTCGCCTTTGCTAGGATGAAGGCCCAGGACAGCAGACACAGTCAGAAACCGCGGTGACGGCCTGCCAGCTGCAGAAGGCAGGAACGACGTCCTCCTCTTAATGAACCCCGAGGTCCCAAAAATCACGTCAGTGCAATCACTGGGTGCCAGAACCACTGCAGTCCATCTCGTCACAGCAGACCAACTGACAAGCCCCACAAGTCACCCTTACGTCCGTGATGACACACCCAGGGAAGCTGCATGAACGTCTTGTCTTGAGGAGGAACATGTGGAAATCTTCAGTCACCCCTTCTAAGAGGAGGTGAGCCTGAAGACCTCCCAACACACCCCCGAGGTTCCCGGACACAGGTTCCCCAGAGGCTGATGTTTCAGAGCTGCCTGTCTGCACCCTGAAAGCCGAGTGGGTGCTTAATGCATGAACGATCCCAACTCCCAGCCCAAAAGACCACCGTGTAAAGTTCACGAAGATGGGGACAGACAGAAATCAGGGCCCCCAACAGAGGGGCTGGCAAGGCTGGTCTTAAACCTCACCAGGCTCAGGCAGCTTCAGAAACTCTTCGTGTGTTACTCCCCCAGGTAGCAATTTTATGAGCAGTCATTACACATTTACCCAGCACTTAATACAATTATAAGTTCTTTAAAAGTACAAGTAGGTGGTGCAGTGGTTGAGATGCTGGACTCCTACATGGCTGACCAGGGTTCGAATCTCAGACCCGGCAGCTTGAAACTCATGCTGGGCATGTGTATATGCCTGTCAAGTCCCAAGAGGAGAATGAAGAAGAAACTGCAGCATGGCCATCCCCCGGAGGTGATTTCTCGCTTTCGTTTCTATCTCTCCGGTGAGCACACGTATCCTATAGCAAAAATCTCTCTCTAAAAAAGTTCTTTATAGATTTTAAGCACAATAAAGGTCAGATTCATTCCAAGGAGAAACTTCTATGTACCGAAAATGTAGCAAAGATAATCAATGCATACTTTTTATGATTTCAGAAAAACTGAAAACTATTACTAGACATTATTTATTGTTAAATAGAGTATAGGGACTAGCAGATACCATAATGGTTATATTGCTGGACTCCCACTTGGTCGACCACGGTTCAAGTCCTGGACCTGGCGGCTTGCCTACTTACTCCCCGTCCCCCCCTCCCACTCTGTCCCTCTGTGGTCAAATTTAAATAAATAAATAAAATAAAGTTTAAAAAAAAAATAGAGAGTATATTCTTATACCAACCTGACATTAGAAGTAAGGATATGAACTTGTGTTTCTTGATCTGAAAACATGTCAACGATTTCACATAAAAAGCTGTTTTTGAGAAGCACAGCATTCATTCAGCAAATGCATACTGAATAACTGCCACCTGCCAGGGGAGTGAAGTCTCCCTGGAACCACCCTGATTTTGACTGGGAGTGCCATGCCTGTGTGTGAAATGACTAGATTCACACAAAAATGTCTAGGGATGATTGTGGGTGGCAGAATTTCTTCTTCTCCTCTTATATTCCTAACGTTTCTAAAATGAACATGCAGTTACTAGAAATAATAACAACAAAACCTTAAGTAGAAAGTTTTTTTTTTTTTTTTTTAAACAAGAGGGCCAGCTGTTGACACCATGGTGACGCAATGCTCTGTGAAGCTGGACTCGCATGGGAAGGTCCCGGGAGCGTGTCCTGAGGCCTCCCTGTGCACACCTCACCTGGGGCACACAACACGTCTGTGATGGAGCTGGCTGGGGCTGGGGGGGGGAGTCGTGGCATGGGGACCCTGATAAAGGGCCTGTCTCTCTGTCTCTCTCTCTCTCTCTCTCTCATGTAAGAAAGGAATAAACTTTAAAAAACAAAAGAAAAGAAAAAGAAAAGTCTCAAGTAACTATTCCCCCCAAACAATTTTCATTTCTATAAAATACTTACACTGAACACAAGATGCCCTGCCCCCAGCAGTTCTGAGTAGTAAGGACCTCTTGCTCACAAAGGCACAGAGGTCTCCCACAACCTGCTGCAGGTCCTTGGAAGCCACCGGCCAGAGCCACACTCGACCCACCAAACATCTCCCTTCTCCCTGCTCCTCCCAGGCACTTGAGAAACGGGGCAAAGTAAGCAGAGATGGGTCCGAGCCCTTATTTAGACACTTAGGAACACATCCTGCCCCTGGTCCACACCTGTACACTCTGTAACACCCAGCACGAACACCTGAAAACACCAAACCCCACACTGTTCAGATCAGACAGTGAGACACCACAAAAATCCTCTCTACTCAACATTTAAGAAGAAACTAAATGTTTGTTTAGCACAGTGTGTAATGTGCTGCCCAGCAGAAGCTGGATCCCACATGACAACCCGGGTTTAAATCCCCCCAGCCCGGTCAGCCTGAAACACGCCACGCTCACGCGTGAGTGCCCAAGATCCAATGGGTTGGAGGACTGACGGGGAGTGACATGACTGGACCCCATGAATGATGCTCTCCTCTCTCTCGTGCATGCTCTACTAAGAATTAAAAAAAAAAAAAAAAAAAAAAAAAGAAAGAAAGATGCTGCAAGTCACCGAGAACTCCAGGCTGGTAGGTAGTAGGTATGAGGCTAAACACCAACAGAGGGGGATGCAGTCAGCTCAGTCAAGGGTGCGAGCTCACCTCGATCCCCACCTCCCGGAGGTAAGCACCACAGCGTCTTTACCAGCCAGAAAGCTGATCCCCAAAGAAGCCCGAATGTGCCCAAGGCCAAAGCAGGCCGTAAACAGACAGGTGCGGGAGGCGGGAGGCCCTGTCCTTCCTCCCCGTGGTGACAGTGTCTGGATTGAAAGGGTCCCAGTGGGCCCCTGGAGATGCCTACATTAGAAGAACATTCTAGATAACTAATCACTAATTCCTAGCAAGGATTTTTCTCAATAGGATGAGTGACGGCAAAGAAACACGTGTTGACATAAAACGGATGGTGACCAACACAGAGAAAAGCTCAATAAACACAGGGAGGGTCTGACGCCTCAAAACACCTGTGTTAAAAGCGCAAGCATTCTGAGCGCACGCACGTGCGTGTGTGCACGCATCCCAGTGACGTGTCCTGGCCCCGTAACCGGCCAGTTCCGTGATGCAGGTGGCTCTGGTGACACACCGGCTGTCGTGTGTGCTCACTCCCAGCCTCCAGCTTCTGCCCGGCCAGTGCCAGATCTCCTGGGCTCACCCCCTGACACGGGCCTGAAATGGGAGCAAATGCGGAGCTGGGTTTCCTCCTCCACACTGCAGAGGTGAGGCATTAAAGAAAAAGAAAGGGATGGCCGGCCACCAGCACGATCGGGACTGGAGCTTCCTCTACAACGCTGACTTCTGAAAGCGCGAGAGCAGACAGAAATGTAACTTTTTCAAGGGGCTGGCTCTCCGGAGCAGAGGTAAGGAACAGGTAAAGTGAGGCCAGACTGACCAGCAGGGACCACGGTTCTTTTTTTTCAACCCTGGGCACCATCCACTGGGCTGTGCCAGGGCTCAGGCCCGGCCAGCAAATTATTCATGTGGATTACATCAGCTCCAATTATTCTGTTCAGTGAGGTTTGTACCTGTTTCCCACTGAGGCATGGACACGTGCAAATATTTGCTGCCGCTTTCCAATAGAGGCTCTCATTAGTTCTTAGGGTGACTTAAGAAGTTTAAATGCACATGCATTTTAGGGCACTCCATTACCTCTTGGTATCCTAAAGCTATTAAAAATGCAAATCCTTTTACAAAAGGCAACAGCATAAAATGGATAAACGAAGGCGACGTAAGCCTGCTGGTTAAAAATTAAATTGCACAAAACTAAGGGGACGAACACTTGGTGCAAAGGGAATGAACTTAGTCAGAGGCCAGCGTTTTTGTTTCTGTTTTTGCCAGAGGGCACATGTGCTCACCAGAAGGATAGTGGGAGGATAAGTGAGAAATCATCCCCCTAGAGAGGATGGCCACACTGCAGTCCCTCCTCCTCCACTGTCCTCCTGAGATTTGGAGAACACACACACACACACACACACACACACACACACACAGGTGCTTGGGGCCATTTTTAAGCCACCAGGTCTGGGACTCTAATGGCAGTCAGCCATGTGGGCGTCCAGTGCCTTAACCACCAGGCAGGCCACCTGCTGGCCCCACAGCCTTCGGTCCCACCGGAGCTTTTACAGGAGCAAGCAGTCGGAGAGCGCGTCGGACCTGCTGCTACCTGGTTACACGGCATCGCCGTGCTAGGCCTGCACCACAGCCTGCCCCTCCTCTCCGACGGCTCCTTCAATCCCAGGGCACATGTCCATGAGGACCCGCTGCACACAGGAGCAGGGTGCAGGGGTAAAATGCACCCCACGCACAGGCAGGACCCTGTCTAGTGGAACAGCAGACGGGGCGCAGTCAGCTGCAGTCCTCGGTCCTCAGTCCTGGGTCAGGAGAGGTCTGTCTGAGAAGGGGTTGCACTGGGCCTAGGGGGGTGGGCAACATGTCCCATAAACTGGGTTCCCAGGAGCACCATCCTGGCGTCCCCAGCCAGCTCTCCACGAAGCCTAGGAAAAGCCTGCACACTGCAGCCTGAAGAGGCACTTGGGGCAGCCCTATTAACCAACTGTGTGATGGGCCCACTGGTCACCCGCCTCCCCATGCCAGTCCAGCGAGATCAGTCACCCGGCCCCGGAACCCAGGCCCTCTGACCCAACCCTAGCTCTCTCCTGCCCTCGCACCATCTAATGGCACTATTTCTTTTCTCACTAACCTTCTGAGTGGCCTCAGCTCTGTGTTCTGTTCTTTAATTTCTTCTGGAAGTTTCCCCACAACAATTACAAGGTTCTTACAAGCCAAACCTAGAAGACTCCAGGCCCCCAGCCCCTCAGTTCTCCAATTACCTATCACCCAGACCTGTTCTGCTTGCCTGGGGCTCTGGCCCCTCCTCCCACTCTCCTTGCTCCAGGGACCTGCTCAGGCTTACCCTCCACCCCTCACCCTCCCTGCCCATCTTAGGGGTGACGCAGGGCGTGCCCCTGGCCCCTGCTTTTCACAAAGTCTCCCACACTCTGGGCTCCAATGGGAGCAAATGGGCCACGTCTGTCCTCTCTCCAATGGCCCTTCTCTGAGCACCAGGGCAGACCCTGCAGGGATCCAACCCCAACCCCCACCCCCACCCCCGTGCCTCTTCTGAGTCCCAAACCACGGGCTAACCAAGACTGGCTTTGAAGCGGAATGACACCTCCCTCCCACGTGCTCTCACATTTTAAAATAATTTTACTGCTAATTAAGATGGAGAGAAAATAATCAGCTTATGTGTGCAACCAAGCTCAAGGCCCCAGACAAAGCCCTCAGTCATGGTCCTTGAGCCACGGAGTTTCTCCTGCCCTCACGTGGAAGCCCCAGAAAGCCCCTCAGGAGCCTGCTCTCCTCTGCGGCAGCCTCCTCGGGCCAACCCACAGAGCCTGTGCACGCTCCATCCGGCCCATTTCCTCCTTCCTGAAGACCCGCTTCCTTCTTGAGCAGCAGAAGCAAAGCCCACTGACCACCACCGTCCACGGAGGAAAGGGGCCACGGCGGCAAGGCAGATGGGACGGTCGGGCGTCTGCCTGCCTTCCCAGGAGCCCCGCATGCCTCTCACAGCCTTCTGCGGAAAACCATCTCCTGGCCCCACCAAGGAAAAGGTCTCAACTCCTGGGCGTCCAATACAAGGCCTATCACGTCCAGCCCCAAACTGCCTCTCCAACCTTCTTCTCCCCCAAGTCCACCCCTCCCTCTGTGGTGTTCAGCCTGACACACCAGGATCACCTGGGGAGCCTTAAAAACTCCAGATGTTTAGGCCCTGGACTCAGATTCTGATTACACTAGGCGAGGGGCCTGAGAGCTTGGTTTTGTTTTTAAAGCGCCCAGGTGGGTTTTGTTTTGTTTTGTTTTTAGAGAGTTCTTTAGCTATAGGGCACATGTGCTCCAAGGGAAAGAAACAGAGAAACAGAAAATGAGAAATAACCCCCAGGGGGGATAACCACACCACAATCCTTTCTCTTCCATTCTTCTCTTGGGATTTATGGGCACGCATGCACATGTGCCCAGGGTGAATTTTAAGCCGCCGGATCCTGAACTATGTGGAAGTCCAGTGACATAACCATTATGCCATCTGCTTGTCCCATTGCTAGGTGGTTTTAATGCGATCTGAGTTTCAAAGCGCTCTACTCTGGCTGGCCCAGTTTGGCTCCTCAATGCCACTCAAACCCTTTCTGAGCACTGCTCCGAGGAGACAGGGCCCCAGCAGGAGGTAAGCAGCCATTTCAGCACAGTGAAGGTGAGCTCCTCTGAGCCCGCAGAGATTGTAAAACATCAGTCATGTTGCCAGCCCAAACTGGTAGCTCGAAATCAGCCACGAGGAGAGTGTTTACACCACTGAAAGTGGCAGCTGCTACCACCGAGGCCCTTTTCCTCCACAGAGAGCAGGTTTATCAGCACATCAGGGACTCAGAGACCTCCTACTGCTTTCAGGTCTATGGGCTTCCATGTTCATAACCAGGGTCTTCCTTGGTTACGCGGCCTGGGAGTGAGGAGGGAGGGAGGAAAATACGAGTATTCTCTTCAGTCTGTTCAGAAGAGCTGGGCTAACAAACAACAGCAAAGAGTTGCTCTGAAACCAGCTTTTATTGGGCAGATAAGAATAATCTCATTAGTATGTCATTTATTTGATTGTGAAGAGGACCGTGGAGCCCTTATCTCGCATTTACTTAACAGCCTTCCTATAATCTTAATCTTATTCTAGTGACCTCATCTACCCAAAATACCCTTTTCACGGCACAAGGACAAACTCCATACCAGGTGCTGTCTGAGTTTATCCCAACTTCAAAATCACAATCTTCCAAATCAGTCCAGCTTTACCCTGCAGACAGGGCCGGGCACCAGCTTGAGGACAGCGCAGACTGGCTGCCTTCAATGTAGGCTGAGAGGGTTTCACAGGTCTCAGAGACTTCCTCACGGTCCAGTACAAGCTGTTATAACTGGGCAAGGGAGGCAGCTCCCTGCGATTAATATGTTGCCGCCTGGTATCTTACTGCTCCCAAAATGCATGGCTGAGGGCCTTTCGTTTCTTTCATGTTAGCACTGGGGAGGTGTGATTAAGAGCTCTGACTCCACAGACCCAGGTTCAAACTCCAGCTCAAGCAGTCATTGAATTAGTAAATTGGAGTTTACTTACATTCTCCTGGCGTCTCAGTAAAAGGAAACCCCACCTAATTTTCATGAAGATTTGAAAGTATGTACACAGGGCTTGGTAGACCTCCATAGGTGAGACCTGCTTCTGTCCCTCCCAATATCCCGTCTCAAGTTAAACGAGCTGAATTCAGGACACCACCTACTCCCTGTACTCCCTGTGATCAGTGCTTGCCGACTGGTGGTTTATGAAGCACTGTGCAGGCCCAGCCGCAGCGGGAGCCATAGGGAAGTGCAGGTTCGGTTCCCAATCTGTACAGGCGGGACACACACACACCTGTGGTCCTGGCTGGCTGGGAAGGACTGTGGCCCAAGACCCTGTCAAGGGTGCCCCCCTACCCCTCATGAAAGAAACTTAAAAAAAGGAAGAAACGATACTGTTCACCTGGCAAATAGGAGGCCGAGATGGGGTTTCATCCTTCCCCTCCTTAAAACACATCACACACAGAGACTTTATGTGTTTCTAAAACTCCTGCATCACCTTGCCTTCAAAAGGCTCCTGGCCCCCTTCCCCTAGGAGCTTCCCTAAGAGCTGGTCAGGATGGCTGGGGAGCTGGGTTACATAACTCACGGATGCCCTCGGGCCCGCCGGAATCCGGTCTCAGCTTCATCCAGGATGCTGAATACACAACTGGGCTGTGTCCTGGGTGCTTCAGGCTGCTGAGTATCTGCCTGCCATTCCTCCACAGGGTGGTGGAATATGAGGCCTCTACTGTACCAGAGTCTGGAGGCCCAGCCGGCGCCCCGAGGCTGAGTGTAAACACTGCGAGCGGCCAGGAGCAGAGCCCAGGAGCAGAGCCCGAGTGCATGCTCTGTGCAGTCCATTGAGCTGCTGTGACCTTTCCTGGTTCCTGGTTGTCAGGCAGCGACCTCGGGACAAAGAAGTCCTAGTGCCCATCTCCAAGGCCTTGGGAAAAGTCCCAGGGGCCAGACTCCAACTCTCAGAAGAAAAATCAACACAGCCAGAGTCAGGTGTCGAATGTGGAAGTAACAAAGCCAAGGGAATCCACAAGGCCAGCTGCTTGCTAAACGGCAGCTTCCACTTGGTCAAAACAAGGCTGGCACCCCGAACAGGGAGCCAAGAAGTCTTGCCCAGAGCCACCATGTTTGGGTCCAGGGCACCTGACACTAAGAGGAGATGGGTGCCCCCCCACACACACACACAGGAAGAGAGAGCACACACACCTCCCACACAATTCCAGGGGAGTCCAACACTCTGAGTGGGCCCAGATCCAAGCGTTGAAACACAGGAGCACCTCCCAGGACTCAAGGGCATAACCCAGTCACCATTCCCTTATCTTCCCATCAGACTTGAAACCAACATTTGAATATGAAGAAAGTCTACTGCAAACAGCCCACAGGAAACTCATTCCAGGCAGGCGATTAGCAAACAGCAAAGGAGAAAATGCACAAGACAGCCCCTTCCTCTGCACTCCACTGAGAACATTAAGAGCACAGTTTAACACCGATCAGGTTAGCACTCTAGACGGGGAGTTTATCAGGCCACTTCCTGGGTCTGCGCTGTGATCTGCAACTAGACCCTTGGTCAGATCACACTGGAGGTGGGAGCAACCATTAAAAATGAAACTATCAAATACCAACCTGGTGGAGACCAGATAGGGCTGTTTGGGAGGGGCACGCAGGGCCTGGTGGGAGGCCCCTCTGCCAGGATCCTGACTGACTGATGTGACAAATGGTATGGGTGCTTCTTTGTTTGATAAAGACCCTGAAGTGCAGTGCCTGCCTCCTGGGACAACAGGAGAAAAAGACAAGAGCTCACAGCCTCTTCCCAGATTGCCGGTCATTGTTCACTTAGTAAACAAGTGAGCCATAAAACAAATCCTAGGAAGCCCGGCTTGCTCATGTCTGGTCCTCCCAGACTAACAGTTCCCCTCCATGGGCTCGGCCTCAGGCCACGTGCAGCTAGCCTGCCTACTGCTCCCAAAGCCCCTGGCTTTAGGACACCGCCCACAGGCAGAAGGGGGGTGGGGGAATTCAAAGCACCAGCTCCTTCCAAGGCCCCACTGGAGGGATTTGGCCTGGACCAGACTGCACTGAGCAGGGAACCAAAAACTGCCCTCCTCATAGGAGTCTGTTTCCTGAGCAGGATGGAGCTGTTCTGAGCAAGGGCCATGGTGAAGTGGGCCAGCACACTGCTCCCCAGCACCTTCAGGTACAGCTGCTGTCCATCCAAGGATGTCAAAGCACTGCACACCACTCATTAATTTTTATGGTGGCCTGAGAAGCAGATTGAGAATCATTACCTTCATGTTTACAAGGCAAGGAACCAAAAGCACAGAGAGGGCCCAGATGCACCAGGCGGCTCCCATCTCTCCCCCTGGGCCAGCAGATCTCAAGGAGGGCACAAGGAGACTGCCTTGGTAGGGTGTCAGGCCAGAACCCTGAACTTTGGAGCTCAGAGACAATCAGGTTCAGGGGGGAGAGGGCTGTGCACAAAGGGATCACTCCGGTTTAGGCAAGGTCTCCAGTGGTGACCTAGTGATTGAATCTGCAAGGCTGGCCAGGGAATGTAAGTATTAAAGGCTGGAGGGAACTGTGGGATCTGGGAGGGTTTCATTGTGCATATTCCTCTTTATTTCTACATCTTCTGCTGAGCAGACACTGCCTTTGTAATCAGAACAAAAGTTATGCAAACTTTATTATTATTACCGATAAATCCACTGCACTCACTTGGAAAGCATGAGCACCAACACGACCCAGCACAATATTCCTCTTCCAATCTCTGGGTGCCTGGGCTCCACAGCCCTCTCCACCGGCTCCAGGCCGGGCCGCTCTCAGCTGCTGCTTCCTCGCGGCATCTCTGGACGCCCAAAACCGGGAAGGGAAGGGACGGGCCGGTCTGCCCCCTAGGCTGCTGGCCAGCCCGGGGCTAGGGCACCCGACAACCCTCCGCAGCGCGGAGCTGGCTTTCCGGTAAACACGATGTAAGAGAACAACGCGCTGGACCCGGGTCAGTCCCCACCCGCCGGCCACCGGCGCTGTCACCTCGCGGCTGCTTGGCCACCGACCGCCTTTCCAAAACCGGAGTTTTCGATTTCACCCTCAAACCAGGGGTCTCCGAAGTTGAAATATGCATTGTCACCAACAAGTTTAACCGCGAACCGCACGCCCTTCCCTTCTCCCCAGGGCCGCGCGAGGGGGGCTCCCTGACTCCTCCACATCTTCCCGGAGCCACCGGGACCCCCGCGGGCAAGTGTGTCCCCCGATTCGCCTTTCCAAAACCGGAGTTTTCGATTTCACCCTCAAACCAGGGGTCTCCGAAGTTGAAATATGCATTGTCACCAACAAGTTTAACCGCGAACCGCACGCCCTTCCCTTCTCCCCAGGGCCGCGCGAGGGGGGCTCCCTGACTCCTCCACATCTTCCCGGAGCCACCGGGACCCCCGCGGGCAAGTGTGTCCCCCGATTCGCGTCCGGAGGACTCGTCGGGTCGCGGAGGGGCGCCTCTCCGCGGGGCCGCCCGCCGGGAAGTGGCC
>NW_006159460.1:107667-135747 GCF_000334495.1 Tupaia belangeri chinensis | reverse complement strand
GCCGAACCGAGTGGGCCGCGAGGCAGGGGCGGAACCTTCCACTTAGTGGGCGGGGATAGCGTGGCGGAGGTGGAGCCGAGCAGTGGCCGCCCGTAGGCGGGGCGAGCTGGCCCGCGAGGCCGGGTGGTGCCGGATCTCAGAGCCGGAGCAGGAATCGTGTTACCTCCTGTTCTCTCCACGCCGGCGGGCGAGACCTGGTCCGGGCGGCAGGATATGGAGCAATGTCTGGCCGCGCTCCTGCTCCGCCCCGACCCTCATCCAACACCTCTTCTGCTGGAACCCTTAGCGGAGACCCTTAGGGAGGTTCGGTCCGGCAAGCAGGCGTGGGCGAGGCCGCGGGGAGCTGATCAGATGCCGAGGAGCCTCCTTGGGGCACACTTGTAGAGGGCCATGGGAGGAGGCAGGGTGCAGGGCTGAGGTGGGAGGACAAGTGCTAACGTTAGAGAGTAAGGACAAGAAAAAAGGTGGTCACGTGGAAAATTACGAAGGGAGGGGAGCTTCCTGCTAAGCAAAATGCAAAGTTAACATGTTGCGTCGGACTCCTTTGCACCTCGGACCTGAGCACGGCCGCAGCGCCTACGGCATTACCTGAACACAGGAGGCGCTCAGTAAACGCCCAGTGACCACACGCCTGTGTGGTCAGCACTTTCCAAGGACTGATGCTTAATCCTCAAAAAAAATCTCACACCTGGCTACTCTAATTAGTCCATTTCACACATGAGTAGACCCACGCTTGGAGGCTTGATTTACCACAGTGGGAGTGAGGAAGAACCAGCGTTTTCGCTGAGGCCAGCTCCAGGGATAGGGCTCTGACCGCGGTGCCTACTTGTCAGGGGCCCCCTGCAGGTCTGCCAAACCCCCTGCCCCACTTCAGCAATGCAGAGCCCAGGAGAAAGCACAGGTCTTCAGCTGGGAGAAGCTTCTAACACATTCCAGCTCCAGAGCTACAAACCCGAGATCAGCCCTCACCATTACCCTGGCCAGATTATCATGGTTCCTGTTTCCCAGGTGACTTTAGACTTTAATGTACTATCAGTATCCTGATCTCAGCGTCAGAGTCTGAACTCAACCCCCTGGCTTTTCAGACTAGCAAACCCTTGCCATTCTCCCTGAGATTTCCCTCCATCGGTCCTGTGGACTGTACTTCACCTGAGGAATCGGCTCCCACAACAGGGTTTGCCATCCTGTTGAGTTTTCAGAGGAGACGCAGGTAAACAGAGACACGGGTCTAGGGCTCAGAAGAGGGGTGCAAACGTGTTTCACTTTTGGTAGCGTCTGGGGTGGGTGTGATGGAGTTTCGAGGAATGTATCAATTATCCCCAAAATGGATGCTGTAGATTTGAAAAGGAGGAGTCACTGAAGGGGCCAGTGGAAGAAGCAGAGACACCTCAGGCAGGACAAAAGCTTCCCTAGGTGCCCAGAGGCCGAGGGGACCCTGACTGGTATAGGGACTGTTAGGAGCACCCACCCCAGAGCCAGCCTCTGGTCCCGGATCTGCAGCAAGGTATTCTGCTTCTGCGTGACTCGGTTTCGTAATCCGGGAGACTTAAATGTAAGGTATGTAGCAGTGCCTGGCACATGATAGTGTTCAATAGCTTTTAGCTACTGTTATTCCTGTTATCCCAAACGAGAACATCCATGTGGTGTTTGAAAACAGCCTGGGAGGCCAGCCCCACTACACAGCAGTTAGGTGCTGGGAGTCAGACCCCAAGCGATTGAAAAACACAAACCAGTAGAAAATGGACAGAAGGACAAAACAAGCCCTAGAGCAACCCAAATGGTGCAAAGCGTGAAAAGCTCCTCAGCTCTCATGCTAGCAACGGTGCGAGGGAGCCAGCACGAAACACAAACAGCAATCCCGTAAGAAACCAGGTGAGCTAGCCATGAGCTAATACCCGGTAGAAATAGCCCCTTTCTAGAGGATGTGCACATTGATATCAGGAGAGAGACAGCGCAAGACAGTGAGCTTCAGACTTCACCGATGGACTCCACCTGGAGTCCCCCGTGAGCATGGCTGCTCAGTATTGCGCACCCAGCACACCGTAAGAACGCCATGGTGGGACACCTCCTGTGTCCAGCCAGTAAGATGCAGAGAAGACAGCAGAAAGGGGCAGGGAGGTTTGGACTGTCGGCATGACACATCTGTTAAAACCAGCAGCAGTGCGCCAACAGGTACTGTGGTAGTTGAGGCACTGGACTCCCACTGGTCAATCATGGTTCAAGTCCCACACCTGGTGGCTTCCTTTCACTCTCTCTCTTCCTGTTTCCCAGGTGACTTTAGACTTTAATGTACTATCAGTATCCTGATCTCAGCGTCAGAGTCTGAACTCAACCCCCTGGCTTTTCAGACTAGCAAACCCTTGCCATTCTCCCTGAGATTTCCCTCCATCGGTCCTGTGGACTGTACTTCACCTGAGGAATCGGCTCCCACAACAGGGTTTGCCATCCTGTTGAGTTTTCAGAGGAGACGCAGGTAAACAGAGACACGGGTCTAGGGCTCAGAAGAGGGGTGCAAACGTGTTTCACTTTTGGTAGCGTCTGGGGTGGGTGTGATGGAGTTTCGAGGAATGTATCAATTATCCCCAAAATGGATGCTGTAGATTTGAAAAGGAGGAGTCACTGAAGGGGCCAGTGGAAGAAGCAGAGACACCTCAGGCAGGACAAAAGCTTCCCTAGGTGCCCAGAGGCCGAGGGGACCCTGACTGGTATAGGGACTGTTAGGAGCACCCACCCCAGAGCCAGCCTCTGGTCCCGGATCTGCAGCAAGGTATTCTGCTTCTGCGTGACTCGGTTTCGTAATCCGGGAGACTTAAATGTAAGGTATGTAGCAGTGCCTGGCACATGATAGTGTTCAATAGCTTTTAGCTACTGTTATTCCTGTTATCCCAAACGAGAACATCCATGTGGTGTTTGAAAACAGCCTGGGAGGCCAGCCCCACTACACAGCAGTTAGGTGCTGGGAGTCAGACCCCAAGCGATTGAAAAACACAAACCAGTAGAAAATGGACAGAAGGACAAAACAAGCCCTAGAGCAACCCAAATGGTGCAAAGCGTGAAAAGCTCCTCAGCTCTCATGCTAGCAACGGTGCGAGGGAGCCAGCACGAAACACAAACAGCAATCCCGTAAGAAACCAGGTGAGCTAGCCATGAGCTAATACCCGGTAGAAATAGCCCCTTTCTAGAGGATGTGCACATTGATATCAGGAGAGAGACAGCGCAAGACAGTGAGCTTCAGACTTCACCGATGGACTCCACCTGGAGTCCCCCGTGAGCATGGCTGCTCAGTATTGCGCACCCAGCACACCGTAAGAACGCCATGGTGGGACACCTCCTGTGTCCAGCCAGTAAGATGCAGAGAAGACAGCAGAAAGGGGCAGGGAGGTTTGGACTGTCGGCATGACACATCTGTTAAAACCAGCAGCAGTGCGCCAACAGGTACTGTGGTAGTTGAGGCACTGGACTCCCACTGGTCAATCATGGTTCAAGTCCCACACCTGGTGGCTTCCTTTCACTCTCTCTCTCTCCCTCCCTCTTTCTCTGTCTGTCTCTCTGATGAGTGCTTTTTTCCCTATAGAAAAAAAAATTAATGATGAAATCAAATAAATAATTCTTACAAAACAAAAAAACAACAGGGACCAGCAGTTAGCGTAATGGCTATGCTATGTTGCTGGACTCCCATGTAGTCGACAGCGGTTGCGGTGTGAGTCCCAGACCTGCTGGCTTAAACTCGTGCCAGGCGCATGTGCATGTGTGCCCAAGATCCGAATAGGAGAATGGAGAAGGGACTGCGGTGTGGCCATCCCCCCTGAGAGGTGATTTCTCGCTTCCTGTCTCTCTCTGTCTTTCTGGCGAGCACACACGCCTGATAGCAAAAGCCTCTCAAAAAAAAAAAAAAAAAAACCACACACAGAAGTTCAGCCCATAGCAAGCACCAACACCAGGACTCTGGGACTTTTCAACGTAGACAGGACACTCAGAAATGGCAGCTCAGACAAGATTGACTCCCGAGGGGCAGACAAGCTCCTCAACCATACAGGTCTCCCATGGGTGATAACGCCCTGGCCGCCCCCAAAATACACTTCACACTTGGAAGTAGCTACTCAGAAACCACACGTGGGCCTGTGGAGTAAGTGTCCTACAGACGAGGGTGTTCTCAACAGTGAGGTAAAATTGGGTGAAGCAAAATCAATGACCAAAATGCCTATGTGGGGAGGAAAATGGAATGAAAACATACAAAACAGGGAACCAGCAGTTAGCGTAATGGCTATGTCGCTGGACTCCCACGTAGTCGACTGCGGTTTGTGTCCCGGACCCGGTGGCTTAAAACTCATGCCGGGTGCGTGTGCGTGTGTGCCCAAGATCCTGAGAGGAGAATGGAGGAGAAGGGATTGTGGAGTGACCATCCCCCCTGGTGGGTGATTTCTCGCTTTCTGTCTCTATGTCTCTGTCTGTCTGGCGAGCACACGCGCCCTATAGCGAAAACCTCTCAAAGAAAAAAAAAATACAAAACACAGAAAAGGGAGCAAAGAAGACCTTGAGCTTGAGGAGCATAGCATTTTTCAGATGGAACTTGTAACAATAGACATCGAACCCTCAGTGGGTGGATGGCATTTCAAACCTATGGTCTCTGACTCTGAATGTGGAGAGGGACGCTGTTGCAGAAACCTACCCTCACGGGTTAAGTTGAGGGCAAAGTGCTCCTTGTGGGATTCCCAGGCCTAAAGGGTGGCATGCACTCCATTGAGAAATAAGTATTGAACATCTACGAGGTGCCAGCCCCGGGCATGACTCAGAGTCTGAGCAGTAGAAAAGTAGACATTGCTCTGCTCCCCAGCTACTGAGCTGGGAGTTAGATGGAAAGAGCCACAAAGCCTGAAAGTGGCACAAGTGCCCCAGAAAAAGTATAAGGCGTGGCTGAGGGGGACAGGAAAGACGTGCTTTAGGTAGGAGGCATAGAGAAGGACTTTGGGGGAGGTGACATTAGAGCTAAAGGGAAACGAGAGAGGAGAGGGTGATGCCTGGAAGAGGGGACAGTGTGTGTGAAGACCCTTAGCTGGAAAGCGCCTTTGTACCCTCAGGGGACTGAAATGACCCCAGTGAGGTAGGAGAGAAAGAGTAGGTGGACAGTAGGGAAGAGGTAAAGATGGGGCACTGCGAGGGGACTGTGTAGGGCGCCCAGATCTGCGTTATCTTCTGTCACTTCCCAGCAGCTCAGGGAACGTCGCTTTCCCAAGAATTCAGTAAGACATTGGCTATAGGAGGGTGTGTTTTAGCGAGAAAATGCTGGGTGACCTGTTTGCCATTCCGGGAAGGCGCCATCCTTCTAACTCTAAAATGTTGTGACACACAGCCCCTTCGTCTGGCTGGCTGCCCTTGATTCGTATGTGCAGAGGCATAACTAGGGCATCTCAAAAGCACGCGCGAGCACACGCGTCTCCACGTAGAATTTTGAAGGGACGCAGAGACAGAGTGGCCACTGAAAAGAAATTCTGTGGCTTTCAAGAAACTTCTGGAAACACCTCAGAAGAAATGTCATTACCTTGCTCATTTATTCACTTAGGCATTCGCAAAGATGTTCAGAGTACTTACTATGTATGCCAGGTGGTGTGCTAGGAGCTGGAGATAGGAAAATAAATATGTTCTAGATCCTTCTACCTGGGAAGTACATATGGTGGAAGCAGTAGGTAGTCTACAGAATGGTAGGAAGTTGTGTGAATATCAGGGTGCATCGAGGGAGGCCATTTGGACACTGCGTGGACTTAGGTAGGCATGGATGTCCTCAGGGCTGAATGGTAAAGGGTAACAATGACTTGTCAGTAGGCTTGGAACAGAGAGGCATGGGCACCCCAGCAGAGCTGCAAAGCACAGGGGTCTGAGGGAGTTCTGGAGGAGCAAGTGGCTTGCTGCATCTCACGTGGAGGTGAGGCTGAGGGAGACACAGCAAGATACACAGGCTGGCCTGAATCCGGGGAAGCCCTGCTGCAACGCCGAGTTCTCCTCTGTTACTATTTCAAACTATGAGAATTTAATAAAGGCCTGTTGATCATTTCGGGAAGGACAGGTGACAGACAGTTCTGCACCCCACAGCCTGTTTTCTGCTTAGGAAGCAGTATGAACAGCAGAAAGCTCTTCCCAAAGGTCGGAGGTTTACCCAGACCTGCTCCTCTTGTTTGCACATGGCTTTTTCACATGGCCTGGGTCAAGTTGCTTTTTCAAAAAACATCAGTTACTATCTGTTGTGTCAACAGGGGCTTAAATATAGGTTTAAATTGGTATTTTTCTTCCACACCAAAGAGAAGAAAGAGTGCAAATAAACAAGTTAACATTATGCCTCAAGGACACAGGAAAGATGGCCAATGAAACCCTGTGTCAGCAGGAGACATTATAAAGACCAGAGCAAAAATAAATGCAACAGAGACTTGTAAGCAATGCAAAATATCAGCAAAACTAAAAGTTGGTTTTTTAGAAAGATAAAGAAAATAGACAAACTTTTAGCTGGACCAGGAAAAAAAAGAGGACAGACAAAATCAGAAATAAAAGAGATATTACAACCAATGCTACAGAAAAACAAAGGATGATACGAGACTACTCTAAACAATTACATGTCAATACAGTGTAAAATCTAGAGGAAATGGATAAATTCCTGAGCCCACACAACCTACGAAGACCAAATCATAAATAAATAGAAAATCTTAACAGAGCAACAGTAAATAAGGAGGTTGAATCTTTAATAAAAAGTCTCCCATCAAAGAAAGTCCGGGGTCGTGGAACCAGCAGGTGGCATAATGATTACATTGCTGGACTCCCATGTAGTTGACCACAGTTTGAGCCTAGACCCAGTGACTAAAAATTCACACTGGGTACATGTACATACATGCCCAAAATCCCAAGAAGAAAATGAAGGAGAAGGGATTGTGGCATGGCCATCACCCTGGAGAGTGATTTCTCGCTTTCTGTCTCTCTGACAAGTACATGCACCTTATAGTAAACATCTCATAAAGAAAGAAAAGCAAAGTCCAGAATCTGATAGATTCAGTGCTGAATTCTATCAAACATTTAAAGAAGATTTAATAACAATCCTTTGCAAATGCTTCCAAAAAAAAGAAAAGAAAAGAAAAAGAAAAATGAAGTGGAAATACTTTCAAAAATTTATGTGATATCGACATTACCCTGATACTGAATCCAGACAAGGACATAAGAATAAGAGAAGAAACCTACTGGCAAATATCCTCAATCCACATAACACAACTCCTCAACAAAATACTGGCAAACCAAATTCAATAGCACATTAAAAGCTTTGATCACTTACCAGGATCAAGTAAGACTTATCCCTGGGATGCAACAATGGTTCAACATTTGCTAATCAATAAATTTGGTGCATTACATTAAAGAAAGAAGGACAAAAACTGTGTGATCATCTCAGATGCAGAAAAAGCATTTGACAAAATTCATCATCCTTTCATGATTAACATTGTCAACAGATTATGAAAAGAAGGAATGTACCTCCAGTCAGTGAAAGCCAAATATGATAATCCCACTCTTAACGTTACCACAATAGCAAAAATTGGAATTTTTACCTCTCGAATCTACAATGAGACAAGGATGTCCATTTCTGTTACTTCCATTCAACGTAGTATTGAAATCCTTACCAGTTCAATTAGGCAAGACAAATAAATATAAGGTATCCAAATAGAAAAAGAAGTAAAATTATCACTGCTTGTTAGTAATATGAACTTACATATAGAAAATTCTACAGATTCCACCAAAAAACTTAGAAATAATAAATATATTGAAGTTGCAGGATACAAAATCAACATGCAAAAATTATTGGGTCTTCAGGAAAGTCATGACACATTTTTTGCATTTAAAAAATAGAAAAATACATCATGACTTCTCCAACGACCTAGTAGTAGGGTTTCTGCACACTATACTATCAGCAAACTTTGCAAAAAAAAGAAATCATGAGAACAGTCCCATTTATGATAGTTCAAAAAGTTATAAAATAACTTAGAAATAAATTTAACCAAGAAAATGAAAGACCTGTTCACTTAAAACTATAGAATGTTGAGGAAGTAAATTGAAGATGACCTAAATAAATGCAAAGATATTCTATGTTCATGGATTGAAAGGACTAATAGTGTTAAAATATCAACACTACCCAAAGTGATCTACATATTCAGTGTAGTCTCTATTAAAATTCCAATGCAATTTTTCATGAAAATGGAATAAAGTAATCCCAAAATTCATTTGGAACTACAAAAATCCAGAGTAGTCAAGGCAATCATGAGCAAAAAGAAATAAAATAAAATAAAGCAGGAAGCATTGCACTACCTGTTTTAAACTATACTGCAAAGCTATAGTAATTAAAACAGCATGTTACTGGCACAAAAACAGACATATCAACCAATGGCCCAGAATAGAGAGCACAGAAACAAATCCAAACATGTATGGTCAATTGATTTTCAAGAACGATGTCAAGAATGCACAGTGGGAAAAAGGATGGTCTCTTCAATAGATGAAGGTGTGAAAACTGGATATCCATAAGCAGAATAATGAAATTGTACATTTAAACCATAAACACCATATACAAGACTCACATACACTGTATACAAAAATGTACTCAAAATGAATGAAAGAATTAAACATAAAACCTGAAACCGTAAAACCATTAGAATAAAACAAAGGGGAAAAGCTTCATAACATTGGTCTGGGCAATGGTATTTTTGGATTTGATTGCAAAAGCACAGACCACAAAGCAAAAATAGACAAATGAGATAAGATCAAAATAAAAACTTCTACACAACAAGGGAAGTAATTAATAGAATGAAGAGACAATATGTAGACTGGGAGAAAATATTTGCAAGTCAAACAACCAATAAGGAGTTAATTACTAAAGTACATAAGGAACTCCAATAACTTTACAGAAAGAAAAGAAAATGATCTAATTCATTGGACAAGGGACCTAAATAGAGATTTCTGAAAGGAAACACACAAATGGCCAAAAGATAGATGAGAAAATCACTCAACATTACTAATCATTAAGGAAATGCAAACCACAATAAAATAACCCACACTTCTTAAAATGGCAAAAGGTAAGTGTTGGTGAGATTGTGAAGAAAAGGCCCAACTCTTGTGCACTGTTGGTGGGATGTAAATTAGTACAGCCATTATGGAAAACTGTATGGGGTGTCCTCAAAAACTAAAAATAGAATCTCCATATGAGCTAGCCAGCAGTCTGACATGGTGGGAGTTTCTCTGAAGATTTGAAGTCAGTACGTTAAAGAGATAGCTCCACCCCCACGTTCAACTAAACCATTATTCCCAATAGCTGAGTGATGGAACCACCCTGACTGTCTATCAAAGATGAGCGATTAAAATGCGCTATGAATACACAGTGGAATACTGTTCAACTTAAGAAAGAAATCCTGTCATTTGCGACGATGTGGATGGGACTGGAGAACATTATGTTAAGTGCAATGAGCCAGACACAGAAAGACAAACTCCATCTTTTGTCAGCTACATGTGGAATCTAAAACAATTGAATTCACAGAAGCAGAGATTCGAATGGTGGTTACCAGAGACAGGGGACTGGGGGAGTGGGGAAAGCCTCCGTTAGGCAGGAAGATGAGTTTTGTTTTTTAAAATCTATTGCACAGTGTGGTGAATGTGGTAAATAAGAGTGAATTGTACATCTCGAAATTGCTAAGAAGGCCAGCCTATATAGCACAGGGATTGAGTGCCTTGCACAGGTAGCTGAATACCATATGGCTGACTGCAGTTCGAATCCCAGACCCCGTGGCCTGAAAAATATGCTGGGCGTGTGTGTGTGTGTGTGTGTGTGTGTGTGTATGTGTGTGTCCCAGATCCTGATGGAATGGGGAAATGGAGGAAAAGGGACTGGGCATGACCATATCCCATGGGGGCTGTTGCTCTCTCACTCTGGAGAGTGCATGTCCCTTCTGGCCTTCTGGGAATAAATATAAAATTGCTGAGACAGTAAATTTCAAATGGTCTCACCTCAAAAAATGAGAAGTAGTTGAGGTGATAGATATATTAATACCTTGATCAAATTATTCCACATTATATCAATAAATGACAGTATCACTTTGTACCCCATGAATACATACAATTGCAGTTTGTTGACCTACCATTTAAAAATGATAATTAGTGGGGCCAGCAGGTGACGTGGAGGTTAGGGTGCTGGATTCCCACGTGGCCAACTGCAGCTCAAGTCCTGGACCTGGCGGCTTGCTTTCTATCCCTCTCCCACCCATCCCCCATGGCTGGCTATAGCAACTTAATAATAATAATGAAAATAAATAAAATTTTAAAAATCTTTGAAAAACGAATAAAACTTATATTAGGGCCAGCTGGTGACATGGTGGGTCAGGGGACTGGATCCCACATGGCCGACTACACAGTCTGAGTCTCAGACCTGGGGTCTTGAAAACCATGCCTGGCATATGTGTGTGTGTGCCCCAAATCCAGAGAGGACAATGGAGAAGGGATTGTGGCATGGCCATCCCTCAAGGGGGGATTTCTTATCTCTCTCTCTCTCTCTGGCAAGCACATATGCCCTATAGCAAAAAAAACCTATATATATATATAAAAGATAGATATGGTTGGAAAAGATCCATCAGTATTTTGCAAGTTGAGGGGTGTGGTGGGTACAGATTCCTTAGAAAGCCTGTAAGTTTCCTTCCGTTTTGCCGTCGTATCTGTGGTGGGCAGCTTTCTGCCTCTGTGAAAGACGTTGGGGAGGACATATTCTCTCTCTTTCCTCTCCTCTCCTGCTTCTCTTTTCCTTCCTTCTGGCATAAGAAGCTTCCCTCACCTGCCACTTTAACCACATTGACGTTTTCACTGCCCTTTTCTTTTAAGGAATCACTCTCACCTGTGTGCTCTGGTGGGCCCAGAGCTTCCGCCTGTAGGAACAGCCAATCAGAACCGCCACACCCTCAGGATTGCCCCGTGGCCTGAGTCAGCCCAATGCAGTGCAGACCTGGGACTCTTTTCTGGAAGATGCTGTTGCAGCACAGAAGCATGGTGACCTGGCATTTCTAGGGGAGGGCCCACCCGAGCCCTTGGAGGGGAAATGGATCCTGGAAAAGAAGGAGGCACATCCTGGCAGTGTCCCTGAAGCCCTGGGACATTGTAGCAAGTTCCAAGGAATGGTGAGGATAAGTCGGGTTCCCTAGGTGGGCGGCTATTCTGAGCCCTCAAGCAACCCTTGAGGTGTGCACCATTCTCATTGTCCTCACTTCGAAGACATGCAGAGCGAGGTGCAGGGAGCTTGCACACTGTTCTAGCATCACAGCTTGCACACTGCAGAGGCTGAGTTTGACCCCCAGGCTGTCCCACTCTGAACTCGGCTTCCAGCCACTGTTGGAGGCCTCCTGGGACACACGGACAGGAGACCTGGCGATTTTTTATTCCCATCTTAACCTCTGGTTATAAAAGGAAAGAGCATGTGGGGAAGGAAAGGGTTTCCCTTTCCAAGTTCACCTGTCCATCAGGTGCATTTGTGAGAAAGTTCTAACAAGCAAAGAAAACGCAAGACCAGGTAGGGATGCTTGCTCTGCACAGGGAAACACGGGGACTTTCTCCACTGCACTCAGTGTCCAGTAGAACTCACCTCACTGGGATTCTAAGACAGTCTTGGTGTTGACCTCAGTCTTCATTCTCCCCTGGCCGGCAACAACCTCGCTGCTTCTCTGAAAACAGTCCAGTCCTGGAGCTGTCAGACGGCCTCTCCCCTCTGGTCATCCATGCCCAGCGCCAGCTGGAACTTTTGCTCTCCCACCTGGAGGAGGAGGTAGTGTCGGGAGGTGGCCTGTTGTAGTCTGGGCTTTTGGGGTGCCGTCTTCCCAGCGTATTGTGTGTGTATCAGCTCCAGCCTTTGATTCCAGAGGTTCTGGGAGGGTAAAGGGCCAGGCTGGTGGCCTTTCGCCTGAGGAGGACACGGGCAGCGATCAGACGAGATATCTGCAGACAGGCTTAGTGGTAGCTGGGAGGATCACCTGTTTTCCCCTCGGAGCATCAGATCCACAAGTCATAGATAAGGCATGGGGAAGGGCATTTGCTTCTGGACTCAATAGGCAAGAGGTTCTTTTTTTTTTTAAATCAGTTTTTGCCAGAGACCAGTTTTTGCTGGAAAGAGACAGAAAGAGAAGGAGGGAGGGAGGAAGCAAGAGAACAATCATCTTCCTGCCCCCCATGGGGAATGATCACACCACAATCCCTTCCCTATTTCTCGGTCCTTGCAGGACTTGGGGCACATGTGCACATGTCTGGCAGGTTTTTCAAGCTGCAGGTCCAGGACTCAAACCACGCAATTGGCCATGTGGGATCTGGCTCATTTAACTGCCAGGCACTGGCTGGTCTGAGAGGTTCTTTTAGACAGCAACAGAAGGGCTTGCTCTCCAAAGAGCCGCAGTGTGGAAAACACAGCGTACATACTGCACTCTAAGTCCCCACCCTGCTGTCCCCCGTCTCTGCTGTCGATATCTGGTTCCTCCTCATCCAGGCAGTGGCACAGACCTCGAGCAATGGCGCGTGGCTTCAGGGCTGCTTCTCTGTCCCCAGGACAGACCTATCTCATCTGCCAAGAGCCGTGGCCCGCATCTCTGATGATGACCCGTCCTGGCGATTGTCACTCTGTTTATGCACTTCCTCAGGTGCCACCTTTGGTTCCAGGTCCTTACCGGTTGTTCCGCGGGAAGCTCTTCCTGGTGTTTATTCTGCCCTGTGCTTGGCAGGTGGGCCACCAGCCTGGGCTTGGGGACTCTCTGTCCCCCTAAGCTCTGGGTCCAGCTTTCTGGGCATCTTCAGGCAGAGTGAGGCCAAGTGCAGACTGCCCCGTCACAGGGTGCACTCGCGGGCTCCCCCTGTAGGCACGGAGTCCCGAGTGCTGTTAGGGAGCTGGGCCCTGGGGGGCAAGCAGCTGTGAAGGCATTTTGCCCGAGATAGCACATAGCAAGGAAATGCCCCTCAGAGGCCCGAACCTGGAGCCTCGAATGTCAGACATCCCTCACCAGCAACTCTGCGGCCTCCTGCTACCTCCAGCCAGCGAGGGTGTGCCTACTCCCGCAGCCGCCTGCCCGACCCCAAACGTGTCACTTGTCTTCTCTGTTTCGGTCAAATAAGCAGGTGGGGGGACCAGCAGTTAGCGTAATGGCTAAGTCGCTGGACTCCCATGTAGTCGACCGCGGTTCACGTCCTGGACCTGGTGACTTAAAACTCACGCCAGGTGCGTGTGTGTGCGTGCCCAAGATCCCGAGAGGAGAATGGAGGAGATGGGCGTGGGGGGTGATTTCTCACTTTCTGTCTCTATGTCTCTCTCTGTCTGACGAGCGCACACGCCCTATAGCAAAAACCTCTCAAAAAAAAAAAAAAAAAAGCAGGTGGGGGGACCCTCTCTGAAGTCCCCTCAAGCCCAGGATTCCAGTCATTTCATAACTATCCAAGCACCTACTATGTGCCAGACACTGCTGTAGCCACAGGAACTGACGCAGAGGTGTGCTCGCACAGAATTAAAAGCAGGTCAGGAAACGGGTAATAAATAACCACATAAAAAGTCTGGGTGAGTCATTTTTTCCTCTCCTTTCCCCAAACACGGCAATCACTGCAGCAAGCCTTCCAAGAGAAGGAAGACCAGTAAACCGACTCCTTGGCTGCAGAGACGCCCAGCACAGGTGTCGGGAAAGGTGTGACGGAAAAGAGGGCGTGTCTGTTTCAGGCTCATTTCCCATACCCATGTGTCTGCAGCAGGATTTAGACAGTTCATAATAAAACATGAGGGCCGTAAGGCCATTAAAAGAAATTCAGTGCTTAAGAGCCTTGTAATATGAGCGGCATAAAAGGAGTTCCTTTCTCCCAGCAAAGTTCCTGACGCGGCTGGGGAAGACACCTGTCACCGTGCACAGAGCCTAACCCCGAGCTCCCTGGCAACCCAAGACGGGACGCGCAGGGCACCGCGGAGAAGTTCATTATCTGGGAGCGAGAGTTTTCTCTTTTTATGTTGAATACCCAGAGTCTGTCTTACATGCTTTTTCCTCTTGTTCTTAGAAACTTTTTTCCACAGGGTTGTGTTGTCATTTCTTGAGGCGTCTCTCTGTGTTCACTTGTGATTTGTGATGGACAGTTTAACAGCCTTTCAGCCTGGGAATGCAGGCCTTAACTTGTGAGAAATTTTCCTGACTTTTTTTCTCTAATAAATTGAGCGCCTCCATTTTCTCCTGGTTTTGGATATGTGACCCCCTGAATGGATTCTCAAATTTTTTCTCACCCATTTTATCTCTCTTTGTCCTTTCGCTCTGTTTTTCTGAGAGATTGCTTCCATTTTATTTCCCAATGCCTGCCTCTCTGTCTCATATATATATATATATATATATATACACACACACACACACACATACATATACATATATATGCTATGTGAGACATATATGTACACACATACACATAGACATATATGTGCTATATGAGACATTATATATGTATATACACATACGCACACATACACATATACATACTGCATGCAACATTATATGTTCACACACATAGATATAAATGTACTGCATGATATATATGTATATACACATATATATAAACATGCTGCATGAGATTTTATACATATAATACTTACATATACATGCACATACGGTATGATACAGTATACACATATGTATAGACACATATACACATGCTGTGTGAGACATTATACATATATGTATACACATGTATACATACACATGCTGTATGAGACATTATATATATGTACACACATATACATAGACATGCTTATGAGACATTATATGTATACAAACATATATGTATACATGCTGTATGAGACATTATATATATGTGTATACACACATATGCATATATATGGTGTATGAGACATTATATATATGTATACACAGATATATGTACACATGCTGTATGAGACTTTATATATATGTGTATATACACATATACATATATATGGTATATGAGACATTATATATATGTATACACATGTTGTATGAGACTTTATATATATATATGTACACACATATACATGCAGATGGTGTATGAGACATTATATGTGTATACACACATACATGCTGTATGAGACATTTTATGTACATATGTACATACACATATATACATCTTCACAGTTGACAGCCTTCCCTGTACACTGCTCTGCCCCTTGCTCCTATGTGAGCAGACCATCCTGGAGGTGGGTCCAAAGCAATTTACGGGGTGCTGCCGCCTCTCTTTCATACATGGCCCGCTGGTCAAGATGTCCGGAGCAGACCCTGCAAGAAGAGGCTGCTCTGAGGGTGGTGGATGGGAGCTAACCGAGGAGGCAGAGAGGGAGGACCCCAGATGTGGCCCAGTAAGGGAAACTACAAGGATCAGGTACATGTGTGCACTGGGTATGCACATGGTATGTGTATGTGGTGTGTGTACATGTTGTGTGTGCATGTGTTGTGTGTGGTATGTTTGCATGATGTACAGTGTGTGCAATGTGCGTGGTATGTACATGGTGTGTGTGCATATGGTATGTGTGTGCATGGTACATGTACACAGTGCATATGTGGTGTGTGTGGTGTGTGTACGTGGTATGTATGTACATGGTGTGTGTGCATGGTGCATTTGTGTTATATGTGGTGTTGTGTATGTGAGGTGTGTGTGGTATATTTACATGATATGTAGGGTGTGTGTGCAGTGTGTGTGTACATGGTATGTGTGGTATGTTTACATGTAGTGTGTTTGCAATGACTGTGGGTATGGTGTGTGCACATGGTGTGTGTATGTGGTATGTGTGTACATGGGTCATGTGTGGCATGTGTGCATACGTGGTAGCATGTGTACATGTGTGAGTATGTGATATGTACACGTGTGGTGTGTTGCATGTGCGTACATGGTGTGTGTGGTATATTTACGTGATGTGTAGTGTGTGTGCAGTGTGTGTTTGAGTATATGGTAGGTGTGTGCAAATGGTATATGTACACAGTGCATTCATGTTGTGTGTGTTTGTGTGTGTGGTATGTTTATGTGATGTGTAGTATGTGTGCAGTGTGTATATGGTGTGTGCACATGGCATGAGTATATAGTGTGTGCATATGTGGTGTGTATGGCATGTTTACATAATGTGAAGTGTGTGTGAAATGTATATGTGTGTATGCTGTGTGAATGTGGTTTATGTGTGGTGTATGTGCATACATGGTGTGTGGTATTTTACATGATGTGTAGTGTGTGTTCCATGTGTGTGGCATGTGTACCTGTGTGAGTATGTGGTGTGTGTGTATGTGGTGTGTGTTACATGTGCATACATGATGTGTGTGGTCTGTTTACATGATGTGTAGTGTGTGTGCAATGTGTGATTATGTAGTGTGTGTGTCTGGTGTGTGTTGCATGTGCATACATGATGTGTAGTGTGTGTGCAATGTGTGATTATGTAGTGTGTGTGTCTGGTGTGTGTGCATACATGATGTGTAGTGTGTGTGCAGTGTGTATGTGAGTATATGGTAGGTGTGTGCACATGGTACATGTACACGGTGCATGCATGTTGTGTGTGTGTGAGTGTGTACGACAAAGGGGCGAGACTTGGGAGCCGACAAGGGACAGGCTGACGGGAAACTCCAGACTTTGGGCAGGGAGGCTGCTGCTGGCGGGGCTCAGAGGTCCTGTCCGACCCAAGGAGGCGAGACCAGGAAATGCTTCCCCAGAGCAGCGGTCTGCGGGGCTTCGGGAACGGGAAGGGCAGCACAGGCCCAGGGAGGTGGTGCCGCCCACGCAGCCGGAGGGAGGGAGGGGCGTGCAGCTTGCGGAGGGAGGGGTGAGGTGGGGGTGACCGTGCACGCAGGTATTGGCCTGGCTCCCAGGGCCCATGTCGGCCTTTACAGCGGGGAATCGGGTCGGGAGGGGTTGGGGCATGCGATGAGGCAGGGTCGTTCAAGCTGTCTGAGACATGGACTGACATCCGTCCGAATGGTGACGCTTTAACCACGGGGCTCTGGCCCTGGACCCAGATGCGGGGCCACAGCTGCAGATTTGGGCTCGTGGCATAAAGTGTTCATTGCCTTTCAGGCCCGGACCCCTGGACTTGTCCCCAGCTTTACTCCTTCCACCCACACGTGTGGCTGCACCTGCCTCAGAGCCTTACACCTGCCCTGACTCTCACACCCACGCTGCTCTGTTCCATGTGGGTCTGCCAGACACCCTACATAGCACACTCCCCACGCACCACACCCCCCATGCACCACACACCCCTATGCACCACACCCCCTACGCACCACACCCCCTCCGCACCACACCCCCTCCGCACCACACCCCCTCCGCACCACACCCCCTCCGCACCACACCCCCTCCGCACCACACCCCCTCCGCACCACACCCCCTCCGCACCACACCCCCTCCGCACCACACCCCCTCCGCACCACACCCCCTCCGCACCACACCCCCTCCGCACCACACCCCCTCCGCACCACACCCCCTCCGCACCACACCCCCTCCGCACCACACCCCCTCCGCACCACACCCCCTCCGCACCACACCCCCTCCGCACCACACCCCCTCCGCACCACACCCCCTCCGCACCACACCCCCTCCGCACCACACCCCCTCCGCACCACACCCCCTCCGCACCACACCCCCTCCGCACCACACCCCCTCCGCACCACACCCCCTCCGCACCACACCCCCTCCGCACCACACCCCCTCCGCACCACACCCCCTCCGCACCACACCCCCTCCGCACCACACCCCCTCCGCACCACACCCCCTCCGCACCACACCCCCTCCGCACCACACCCCCTCCGCACCACACCCCCTCCGCACCACACCCCCTCCGCACCACACCCCCTCCGCACCACACCCCCTCCGCACCACACCCCCTCCGCACCACACCCCCTCCGCACCACACCCCCTCCGCACCACACCCCCTCCGCACCACACCCCCTCCGCACCACACCCCCTCCGCACCACACCCCCTCCGCACCACACCCCCTCCGCACCACACCCCCTCCGCACCACACCCCCTCCGCACCACACCCCCTCCGCACCACACCCCCTCCGCACCACACCCCCTCCGCACCACACCCCCTCCGCACCACACCCCCTCCGCACCACACCCCCTCCGCACCACACCCCCTCCGCACCACACCCCCTCCGCACCACACCCCCTCCGCACCACACCCCCTCCGCACCACACCCCCTCCGCACCACACCCCCTCCGCACCACACCCCCTCCGCACCACACCCCCTCCGCACCACACCCCCTCCGCACCACACCCCCTCCGCACCACACCCCCCCCACACCACACCCCCCTTCCCATTACACCCCCTACACACCATACCCCCCATGCACCACACCACCCATGCACCCCCCTATGCACCACACCCCTACACAGCACAGCGTTACTCTCTACGGGTAGGGTATCCCTTGTCCTAACAGTTTGGGACCAGGCCATTTTGGGTTTCAGATTTTTTTCAGAGTTTGGAATATTTGTACACACCAGAGATACCTGGAGAATAGAGGCCAAGTTTAAACACGGGATCCGCTTGTTTCATGGTATCTTACACATAGCCTGAAGAGAATTTCATGCCGTGTTCGCTGTGATACACAGTCCCTCACACAAGGTCGGACGTGGGATGTTCCACTTGTGGCACCCTGTCGGAGCTCAGAAAGTTTCGGATTTTAGAACTTTTCAGACCTTCGGATTAGGGATGTCTCACCTATGTGGGTGTTGCTTCATTCTCTTTCACTGCCCAGCTCTCATGACTCGACCTCATACTCCCTGGTCCCCTTCACTGTGGCGGCTGTCGCTTGCTCTCCCTCCCCCTGCCCTGGAGGGGCTATGGTGTCTGCTGCCCCGCTGGGCCTGCAGCCCTGTCTGGCCAGGGGTCGGATCTCCAGAAACGTTTGCAGAGGGAATGAGTGAGCGTCCTAAGGGGAGTTGAGGGAAGATGGAGCAGGGACAGTCGGAGTGAAGGGGCCTCCGAGGGCATGGAGAGGGTTTCCGGTCAGGGAGAGGGGTCGCCTATGTCAGATGTCAGGGAGATGACAAAATCATGAAAATGAGGGCCCATCTGTGGAAGACCCAGGACCCGTTAGCCGCTGCCGTGGGGCATAGCAGACGGCAGGGCCGGAGTGGGGAGCCGGTGTGGGTGCCTGGCGCCAGGGCTCAAGACAGGACCGTAGCCAGAGGGTGACCAACGGGGTTTTGTTTTTTCCCAATTGATTGTTGGTTTTGGGGTGCAGCAGCCACATACCGGAGAGGGCGTGGCATGGATGGGAGCTGGAGGGCGTGCGTTCCCAGGTGGGAGCATCTGGGCCGAGAGCCCCGGTGTGGCCATGAAGGTGGCGAGGTGGGCCGAGGACTCTGCCTCTCCTCTTCCCTCCACTGTCCAGCCGTTCGCCCCGAGGTCTGGCGGGCTCAGGCTCCCCGGCCTTCTCTGCTCCTGACCTTCTTGAGTGGGACTCCAGTGAAGCCAGATCTTCACGCATTGATCGGGTATTGATCTTCACGCGTCACGTTTGCCTTTACTTGCTTAGCTAGGTTCCAGGTAGGAGCGAGGTGTCTCTCGTCACATCAGGGAGAGGGGTCGCCTGTGTCACTCCTGGGACGGAGTGTCCGGAGGTGATCGAAGTCTCGCTTTGCCTCTGTCGGCCTCGGTGCCCCACCTGGCATGGCTGTCAGAGCTGAGATGACCTTCCTCTTCCCCGCCGGGAGCTGGTCAGTCCACAAAGAGCCAGCTCGGAGGAGAGGACAGGCAGCCGATCCCTTCCCCTTCGTGACCAAGACTTCTGCACAAGACGGCGGGATGAGCACCAGGCTGCCTTCTCGTGTTCCCATTTTTCTCAGGATCATCTGCAGAACACACCAAGGAGGGGAGTGTGTGCCGGCCCAGGTAGTGAAGGGGGGTCTCCGTGCCCAGGCTGGGATTCGCAGTGCGGTGCTGAGGGGAGTGAGCGGAAGGTCACGCTGGCTGTGTGCTGGGCGGGGAGGCAAGACGGGTGACATTGCAGAGGGAAGGGACACTACAGAGCATACGGCTCCAGGAATGACGGTCGGTGGCATTTCAGAGAGGGCGTCCAGAAGGGATGAAACAAAGCCACTTATAAACGTAGAATAAAATACAAGCCAGCCCTAAAACAGAGCTCCAAAATGAGAACCCTGTGGCTGACGGGTGCAAGCTCTGAGCAGAGTAAACAGGCCAAGACAGAGGTAGGTGGGTGTCTAATAATTTAGCAAGTATGTTGTTGTTACTGTTACTGTTATTGTAGAAAGTGGTTTGCAGGTGTCTTAGTCCACTACCGTGTTGCCAACAGGACTGCCCGAGCCTGGGCAGTGTGTTAAGGACAGAGGTTTACTTGACTCACGATGCTGGTGACTGGGGCTGGCATCAGGCAGGTGACAACACAGAAGGCAGTATCAGAGAGGAGGGCAGACAGGCCGAGAGCATGCTCGGGATGCTTTTTTCCTTTTATAGCCGCTCCTTCTCACAGCTGACGTGTCTCAGGAGAGCGAGACTCGCCTAGTCTCTTGACACGGCATGAATCCAATGATGAGGGCGATGCCTCAGTGACCCGATAACTGCCTGCTAGGCCTTGCTGCTGCTGTTTCTTTTTTTTTTTTTCCCCTAGGTTTTTATCACAGGACGTGTACATTTGTCAGAGTGACAGAGAGAGACAGGGAAAGTGAGAAATCATCCCCCAGCAGAATGGCCACACTGCTGTCCCTTCGCCTCCATTCTCCTCTCAGTATTTGGTGCAGGCATGTGCATGCACCTGCTGTGATTTTCAAGCCACCGGGTCTGAGACTCAAACTGTTATCAGCCATGTGGGAGTCTAGCACTTTAACTACCAGGTCATCTGTAGGTCCCAGGCCTTGAGGCTGAATGCCATTACACGGGGGACCAATTCTAGAGTGTGAATCTTTGGGGGACAGACCATTATCCAAATCAAAGTTCAGGGTAAAGTAAAAATGATGTGTTTATAGGTCCAGAGTAATTCCTCATGGACTGTGGGCTGGGACTGGGGAGGGAGCGAAGAAAACGTCTGAACCCTCTGTGGTCCTCAGAGGAGAACATTTGCCAGGCTCATCTTCCTGTTGATAGTAATGGTTAGTTTTCTTTAAGAATGCATTTTAGGGGGACCAGCAGTTAGCGTAATGACTGTGTCGCTGAACTCCCATGTAGTCGACCGTGGTTTGCGTCCTGGACCCGGTGGCTTAAACTCACGCCGGGTGCATGTGTGTGCGTGCCCAAGATCCCGAGAGGAGAATGGAGGAGAAGGGATTGCGGCATGGCCATCCCCCCTGGGGGGTGATTTCTCGCTTTCTGTCTCTCTGTCTCTCTCTGTCTGGCTGGCTAGCATGCGCGCCCTATAGCAAAAACCTCTTCAAAAAAAATATAAAAAGAATGCATTTTAGGGACCAGCAGTTAGTGTAATGGCTATGTCGCTGGACTCCCACATGGTCAACCATAGTTCAAGTCCCAGACCCGGTGGCTTGAACTCATGCTGGGTGCGTGTGCGTGCCCAAGATCCTGAGAGGAGAATGGAGAAGGGATTGCGGTGTGGCCATCCCCCCAGGGGAGTGATTTCTCACTTTTTGTCTCTCTGTCTCTCTGGCAAGCGCACGTGCCCTATAGCAAAAACCTCTCCAGAAAAAAAAAAAAGAACGTTCACCTTACAAATCACTACTGAACCCTATAGACAAGAGAAGGGAAAAAGAAAGCCCATTTAAACAAAAGAAAGTTGAATAGAAACAACCAGAAAACAAAGGAATGCAAAACAAAATGACAGAAGGCAGGCCAAATAGCAGCAATGAGTATAAATGATACATGAACGTAATATAAATGTGGTATGAATGATAAATGAGGTGGAGTAAAAATAAGAGGGAAAGAAGTGAATTAGAAAGGCAAAACCAGTGGCATGGTGGTTAAGGTACTGGACACTCCTACATGGCTGACCACGGTTCAAGTTCTGGACCTAGTGGCTTGCTTTCTCACTTTCCTTCTCTCTCTCTCTGTGTCTCTCTCTCTGGTCAAATTAAAACAAATGAATGAATAAATAAAAAATTGAATAAATAATTATTTTTAAAAAAGAAAGAAAGGCAAACCCAGCGCCAGGCGAAGCCCCCAGCAGGGTGACAGAGGCGGAGGCAGTGCGAGGTGCACACTGGGGCAGAGGAGAGCCAGAGCAGTAAAACCTCCACGCTGTGAGGCCACACCACATGGGCAGGTTCCAGGGTCGTGCCCGGAGTTTCCCCTGGGTGCCGGGCAGGTGTGGGTAGGTGGGTTGTGGCATTGAGACCCTCTTGTGGGTACAGTCCGTCTGTGTTTCTGTCTGCCTGTCTGTTTTGCTTGTGGAAGAAATAAATGAACTCTAAACAGCAAAGCCGAAAACCAAAATGGAGGGAAGTGTTGGTGTTAGTCAGTTCGAAGCCAAGCCCCAGGGAAGGGGAGGTCAGTCACTCCGTTGGAGAGGCAGTCAGTGCCATCTCCCTGGGGCTGCTCCTCACACAAGGTTAATTATCGTCTAAGTGCTAACGAGCCTCGACTTAGATCTTGGCCCAGCCAGTCTGCCACCTCCACACCTACGGGTTCCAGCTAACTACTGCCACCCCTTCCTGGGCTTCCTTCCTCAAGGGTGGCCCGATGTCCAGGTGCCCAGGATTGAAGGATTTATAGGACGTGGAATTTTCAGGGCTGCCCTGGGATGACCCGAGGAAGCCAGGATGTTGGTCCGCCCGGTCTGCTCTCTCCGAGCTGGGCTGCCTGCTGCTCTGCTCGGGGATGCTGGCACAGGGTCACACACTGGGCTGTTCCCGGTTCCTCCATCATAAAGTACCAGAGGGCAAAAGGCTTGTCTGTCTTTGTAACCACCTAAGAGTCAGCATGGGGGAGTGACAGCACATGACTGATGGCTGATGGCGGGACAGTCCAGACCGCACGGCAACTTCCAAATAAGTCACTCATTTAAACGTATCAAATGACAAACATAACTGTGTGCGTGTGCGTGTGCGTGTGCATGTGCATGTGTAGTGTTCCACTAGACTATCTTCTCTGCAAAGATCATTCTGGAATGCCTCTATCTCCTTGAAACCCTCCTCAGACTTTCAGTTATCTGCATCTATTTGTTTTGATTCACCAAGATTTAACTTTTGTGATACATGTAAGCATTCTTTTCTTTTTTTTTTAATAATTATTTTACTTTTTTTAATAAAAGAATTATTTATTTATTTAACTCCATTTGCTGTTATTTTTTATTTTGACCAGAGAAAGACAAAGTGAAAGGGAAAGGGAGAAAGCAAGCCGCCAGGTCCAGGACTCGAACCATGGTCGGCCACGTGGGAATCCAGTGCCTTTAACCACCATACCACCTGCCAGCCCCCTTATTTTTTTTGTTCTTCTTCTTCAGTTTGACCAGAGAGAGACAGAGAGAGAGAGAGAGAGAGAGAGTGTGAGAAGGCAAGCTACCAGGTCTAGGACTCAAACCACAATCAGCCAGTTGGGAGTCCAGAATTTTAACCACCATGCCACCTGCTGGCCCCTACATGTAAGTTTTCTAAGATTTTGGAATTTCTTTGACTTTGTTGAAGATGAGGATTCCTAAAATAATGAGTTAAAATAGATCCACTACTTATTACCAAATAAAGATGCTCCTCCCCTCCGCATAGGAATTGCTCATCTCGGCATTATTTACAGAACACTTTCTTTTTCTTAAATATTTAGTAATGAAATATTTTTATCATCAAACATGCCTTCTAAATATTTATTTCTTAGGGATCCTCTTGCACAACTCTGTTTATAAAATTCCTAGGAGAAAGTGAGAGCAGCTCATACTTCACAGGCCTGGGGTAATTTTAACAGCAGTGGTGAGACGTTGTTTGGCTATTGACATTGCTCAAAGTAAGAGATTGGGTTCTGTCATGTTTTCTGTGGTTCTGATGTTCAAAACACTTGTGCATGGGAACCAGCAGTTAGCTTAATGGCTATGTCGCTGGACTCCCACGTAATTGACCGCGGTTTGCATCCTGGACCGGGTGGCTTAAAACTCACGCCAGGTGCGTGTGCGCGCGTGCCCAAGATCCCGAGAGGAGAATGGAGGAGAAAGGATTGCGGCGTGACCATCCCCCCTGGGGGGGTGATTTCTCGGTTTCTGTCTCTATGTCTCTCTCTGTCTGTCTGGCAAGCGCACGGACCCTGTAGCGAAAAAACCTCTCCAAAAAACAAAACAAAACAAAACAAAAAAATCACTTGTCCAGGAATAACTGCATAGGAGCTGTCTCCCAGAGAAGGTCCAGCTGTAGCTGGCCCAGCAGAAGAGCGAACCCTGAGATCCAGGAGTGGGGATCCCTATTTTTGGTTCACCACAAGTGAGGCCAGTGCCTGCCTTGCTAGGCACCAGCGACGTGCCTAGGTGCCAGAATCAAAATGGAGTTACTTGCGTCAATTTATGTTAAACCCTGGAAGGCCAGGGAGGGAAGGCATCGGCCGCAGACTGGCCTTCCAACCTTGGACTGATTGTGATTAACACTGGTGGCCAAGGATAATTGTCCGCAGATAACTGGTATAATCCCCCGTTCCCCTCACCCCATTGTGGTTTTTCCTCTGAAACCCGTTTGAGGACAGCCAGACGGTGCACATGTGCGGGCAGCCTGAGCATGTCCGCCCGGGCTGCATGTGGTTGCAGTCCTCGAACTTGGCTCCAATAAACTCCTTTTGCTTTACATGCTTTGTCTCAGTTTACTCTTTTAGGTTAACAGTGCTTGCATGTGTGCACACGCACACTCACACACACACTTCATGCTCACATATGTCAGACAACCCATTGAGTTCTTCATTGTTTTTCCAGAACCTCTCCCGCAAATTGTCCACCGTTGTCCCCATTTCGGCTGAGCGGCACAGTCTCTGGGTAACAAGTGTGGCCACAGCATCTCCTGAATTTTACAGGACTATCTTGAATTGAAATATTTAGGCGAGTTTCTGACTGTGAATAGCAGATTCGTCCCAGTCTTTGGCTGAGGAAATGTGATAAAACGATGGAGGTTGCTTTATCCTATGCTTTATGTCGGCTCTTCCCGGTTGGGGGTTCTGTACATGGGTGTAACCACACGTTGGTGTGCTCTAAGTAGCTGTTCATGCAACATGTAAAAGGCAAAGTCGGCAAATGATCTGCTTTCAAACGAATTAGAGCAATCCCTCCCGTTGCAGCAACTGAACTCCCTTGCATTCATGTTGCCGCTGTATTGGATGGAGAGCAGCCCCTAAGGTGACAGCCAGCATGCAGGGGCTTGCTGTGGTGCCTGGGCAGCCCCCTGGGACTGCGGCACACCTGAGAACATCGCCTGGTCCTGTGCGACTCAGGGGAATCGAGTCTGAGAGCTACTGCATTATGTCACTTGTTTTCTGAAGATGTTTCCAGCTCTTCCTTCCTCTCTAAGGTAAAAGAGGCAGTTCTGGGAAAGACCTAATGTCTGCCTGGAAATGGAATTCCTTAAGTAGAGCTAAAGGAGCGTTTATTACAAGATTTGGATTTGCATAATAGTTTCGACGTACTTTGTACAACTAGATGATTTTTGCTAATAGAGGAAGTAATGAGAGAATAAAGCCAAATGTGCACAAAACCTACCGGTCTCTATCTTTAGCTCTAGCGTGTGCCTCCGGCCAACCATCTTGCCCAGTTCTCTCTTAGGGCAGCTCGACGCTGCACCCACATTCCCATTTGTGGTAAGCAAGTCCCAGCCAGTCACGGAAAATGGCTCCCAAATGGCTAAAAAGAAAACCCAGGACTTAATATTTATTATTCCAGTCCACAAACTGCATAACCCATATATAGAGAGTTGGTTAAAAACAAATAAACAAAAAACACCTTGTCCAGGTAAGCAGAAATACAATTATTTATCAAGGCAGTAAAAACAGATGACTGAGGTTTAGTGAAAGTGACCATCTGACTGATCGTAACTGGCTGGAACATTTGTTTTCAAGGTGTCTATGGGAGTTTGTTAAAATTCAGTATTCTTTGAATGACAGTTTTATCTTTAAAATTCCCCAGTAATATTCTTTCCTTTTTCTTTTTAAGGTTTTTTCCCCCCCCCCCATAGGGCACGTGCACTCACTGGAGAGAGACAGAGAGGGAAAGTGAGAAATCACCTCCCAGCGGGGATGGCCACACTGCAGTCCCTTCCCCTCCATTCTCCTCTAAGGATTTTGAGCACGCATGCACATGCAATTGGCATGATTTTCAGGCTGCCGGTTCCAGGACTTGAACCACAGAGTTAGCTATGTGGGATTCAGTGCCTTAATCACCAAGCCACCTGCCGATCCAATGTTCTTTTTCTTTTTAATTTGCCAGAGGACACATATGCTTGTCAGAGAGAGAGAGAGAGAGAGAGAGAGAGGGGAGGGGTGAAGAAAGAGAAAGCACCCCCGGTGAGAGGTGGTCGTGCCTCATTCCCTTCTCCTCTACTCTCCATCTTGTCGCGGTTTGGGGCGGGTGCACACATGCGCCTGGAGTGTTTCCAAGTCTCTAAGACCAGGTTTGAGTCATGGTAAACCACATAGAATCCGGCTCCCTTCACCACCAGGCCACGAAACCAGCCCATTCCCCAGGAATTATTCCCCAACTCCCTTACGGTGTCAACTGGTATTTAGAATTTTAATGATTAAACTTTTGGCAGGCATGGTTTTCATCTTCCTGTTACAGGCACTGTGCCCTTCGCTGTCCGCAACCCTGTGCTGTGCCCCGAGCAGCCGCGCACAGAGCAGAGTTCTAGTAAAGCAGGTCGGTGCTGTGCTCTTCTCTCGCAGGGCGGCGGCGTGGGTGCTCCAACCACGGGTCTGCAGATCTCTGGGGGTTGCCCTGCCAACCCCTTTCCCACCTCCCTCACACCCCTCCTTCTCCACAGAGTGAGAGGCTCGTTGAGAGCCGGTGTCCTGCGTGCTCAGTGACAGCTGCTGCCAGGGTGACCGATCTGCCTCTCTGAGACGCCCAGCGTTGGGCCGTGTCTCACCCTGGGCACACACAGACTCTCACCGCCTTCTGACAAGAGCCTTTTCGAGGTCCAGGGGGTGCACTCACATCCTCCCGCAGTGTCCCTGGCTCGGCTCACCAATGGCCGAGTATCCTTGCTCCCCTGCTGCAAATGCTTCCGAGTGGCTCGCTCCAGGACACAGCGCTCCGGGACGCAGCACGCTGACCGTTTTTCAAGGCTGGTTCTTTCCTGTGGCCTGGCATTGGCATCTGGGCAGCCAGACTCCGTCTCTCTCTGACCAGAGCATGTGCCCTCTAGCAATTAAAAAAGAGAATCCCGAAGGGGATTTTAACGATAAAACTGCTATTCAAAGAGTGCTGAAATTTAGACAAACTCCCCGGACACTGTAAAATGGATTTTTCTAGCCAGTCAGGAGCAGTTCCTGGCGGTCAGTTTCATCCCTTAGATCTGAGCGCTCTCCCATCTCTGAGTACCGTTGGCAGAGCAAGCCCGTCTCCCACTGCAGGAGCTGAACCCAGGCAGACTGGGTCGATTTCTTTATTTTTCTTTCTTCCATTTTTTTTTAAAGAGAAATTTTTGCTATAGGGTGCACGTGCTCAATGGAAACAGAGAGACACAGAAAGAGGAAAACTGAGAAATAACACCCCGGAGGGGACGGCCACACCACACTCCCTCCTCTTCTCTGGATGTCGGGCATGCGTGCACATGCGCCTGACATTAGTTTCAAGCCATGGGTCCAAGACTTGAACCACAGTCGACCAGGTGGGAGTCCAGTGCTTTAATCACTATACTACCTACTGGCCCTAACTGGGTCTATTTCACCCCTTGAAACGGATTCTTGCTTTCTCAGCTTTTAGGAAATGGTGGCTGAGGGTGTGATGGAGGCTCCTCCAAACATATGGACTGACCTGGACCTTGAGTGGATACACAGCAGGACCACGGGGTTGTCCTCCCCAGGCCATGAGAGTGGGGCTTGTGGAGGTACTCAGGCTCCTAGGCCAGGCCAGGGCTGCCCCATCAGGGCCACGCCATCGGCCCAGCTCGGTGCCCCCAGCCAGGGGCCTCCAGCACTCCCAGAGCCCCCCGC
>NW_006159460.1:100636-107630 GCF_000334495.1 Tupaia belangeri chinensis | reverse complement strand
CCAGGGGGAGAGGCTCGTGGAGAGCCGGTGTCCTGCGTGCTCAGTGACAGCTGCTGCCAGGGTGACCGATCTGCCTCTCTGAGACGCCCAGCGTTGGGCCGTGTCTCACCCTGGGCACACACAGACTCTCACCGCCTTCTGACAAGAGCCTTTTCGAGGTCCAGGGGGTGCACTCACATCCTCCCGCAGTGTCCCTGGCTCGGCTCACCAATGGCCGAGTATCCTTGCTCCCCTGCTGCAAATGCTTCCGAGTGGCTCGCTCCAGGACGCAGCGCTCCGGGACGCAGCACGCTGACCGTTTTTCAAGGCTGGTTCTTTCCTGTGGCCTGGCATTGGCATCTGGGCAGCCAGACTCCGTCTCTCTCTGACCAGAGCATGTGCCCTCTAGCAATTAAAAAAGAGAATCCCGAAGGGGATTTTAACGATAAAACTGCTATTCAAAGAGTGCTGAAATTTAGACAAACTCCCCGGACACTGTAAAATGGATTTTTCTAGCCAGTCAGGAGCAGTTCCTGGCGGTCAGTTTCATCCCTTAGATCTGAGCGCTCTCCCATCTCTGAGTACCGTTGGCAGAGCAAGCCCGTCTCCCACTGCAGGAGCTGAACCCAGGCAGACTGGGTCGATTTCTTTATTTTTCTTTCTTCCATTTTTTTTTAAAGAGAAATTTTTGCTATAGGGTGCACGTGCTCAATGGAAACAGAGAGACACAGAAAGAGGAAAACTGAGAAATAACACCCCGGAGGGGACGGCCACACCACACTCCCTCCTCTTCTCTGGATGTCGGGCATGCGTGCACATGCGCCTGACATTAGTTTCAAGCCATGGGTCCAAGACTTGAACCACAGTCGACCAGGTGGGAGTCCAGTGCTTTAATCACTATACTACCTACTGGCCCTAACTGGGTCTATTTCACCCCTTGAAACGGATTCTTGCTTTCTCAGCTTTTAGGAAATGGTGGCTGAGGGTGTGATGGAGGCTCCTCCAAACATATGGACTGACCTGGACCTTGAGTGGATACACAGCAGGACCACGGGGTTGTCCTCCCCAGGCCATGAGAGTGGGGCTTGTGGAGGTACTCAGGCTCCTAGGCCAGGCCAGGGCTGCCCCATCAGGGCCACGCCATCGGCCCAGCTCGGTGCCCCCAGCCAGGGGCCTCCAGCACTCCCAGAGCTCCCCGAGCCCCAGGCTGTGTTCTGCTTCATGCAGCAGAGTCTGTTTCTGGTGCTGGCAGCCAACGACTGGGTCTGTGCAGTGAGCCTGGTGGGTAAGAACTCCGCGGAGCGAGGCTGTGGGCCCCCCCTGAGGCCGTCTCAGGTATTAACTTCCACTTTTGGAAAATGGGATAATAAAGGTAATACTGTCGGGACCAGCAGGTGGTATAATAGTTACATTGCTGGGCTCCCACATGGTCGACCAAGGTTCGAGTTCCGGACCCAGAAGCCTACAACTCACACCAGGCATATGTGTGTGCATGCCCAAAATCCAGAGGGAAGGAGAAGAAATTGTGGCATGGCCACCCCCCGCCCCCCGGAGTGATTTCTCACTTTCTATCTCTCTGTCTCTGCCTCTCCAGTGAGTACATGCGACCTATATCAAAAATCTCTCTCGGGACCAGCAGTTAGTGTAATGGCTATGTCGCTGGACTCCCATGTAGTCAACCACAGTTCGAATCCCGGACCCGGTGGCTTAAACTTATGTTGGGCGCGTGTGACTGCGTTGCCCAAGATCCCGAGAGGAGAACGGAGGAGAAGGGATTGCAGTGTGGCCATTCCCCCTGGGGGGTGATTTCTTGCTTTCTGTCTCTCTGTCTCTGTCTTCCTGGTAAATGCACATGCCCTACAGCAAAAGCCTCTCAAAAAAACCAAATCTCTCTCTAAAAAATAATAGAATAAATAAAAGTAATACTATTTCCATACGATGTCACACTAAAAATACTGAGTCAATTTATTACATAATTAAATGTGGTATCTGTTTCTTAGGGCAGCTTAGAGAAGTCCTACAGATGGAGTGGCCTAACCAGGCGAATGCACACCACCAGTTCTGGAGGTTGGGAGCCCGAGTGTAAGGTGTCCTTCTCAGGTCTCTCTCCTTGGCCTGTGGACAACCCTGCTCTGGTGTACTCACGGGTCTTCTCCTGTGTCTTCCTCCTCTTTTCATTTTATTTCACTTTTTAATAGTTTATTTATTTCTTCTATGAAACAGAGAGAGAGAGAAGGAGAGAGAGTGAGCACCCAGCAGGGCCTATACTGTGATCCTCCCCAGCCCTAGTGGACCAGGACCACCTGCACATGCACTTGCTGGGTCCGGGGACCTCCACTGCGGGCCAGGACCACCTGCACATGCACCTGCTGGGTCCGGGGACCTCCCCAGTGAGCCAGGACCACCTGCACACGCACCTGCTGGGTCCGGGGACCTCCACTGCGGGCCAGGACCACCTGCACATGCACCTGCTGAGTCCGGGGACCTCCTGTGCCTCAGAATTGTGGACAACTGCAATTTTGCTGTTCCCCTGGGGCTGGCCCTCATCTCTTTTGGTAAGTGTCCTAGTCACACTGAACTAGGGTCTACCCTATGACCTCATTTTAGCTTATCTCGTTAGAGGCCCTGCCTTCAAATGCAGGTACATTCTGAGGCACTGGGAGTCAGGAATTCTGAGCGGCCTCCGTCCTGCCCCTCGCAAACGCAATGCATGGCCCAGCATCTGACAGGCTGAAAGCGTTCCATCAGCACTGCTGTCGCTATTCTTTTTTATGCCAGAGGGCATGTGCACAGGACAGAGAGCACGCGCCATACCCAATGGGGCCCAATCACACTGCAATCCCTTCTCCCCCACGTCTCCATCTCGTCGGGATCCTGGCACATACAAGCACATCTGCCTGACACGTTTTCCAGCCAGCGGAGCCAGGACTCCAGCCCTGGGCGGCCATGAGGGGTTCAGCCTCAGAGCACACATAACCCCAGAGCTGCAGCGCTGGCCCAGGCTATCCCTTTACACATGCAGGGCTCACCCGAGAACTGGCCTCAGGAACGCCTCCTCTCCTGACCACAGAAGCTGCTGCAGGACCTTGCGTGGCTGATGGAAACACATTCTTACTCTTGCTACTGTTGTTTTCAGCCATGGCCACTTCGATGACATTTGCTGGGGAACCCGGATGCAGTAACAGTTTGAGTCTCACAGATAAATGGGAGGTCGAGCCCCAACCTGCTGCTGCTGCCCTTCACTCGGTCCTGAGCTCAGTGCCTTGTTGGCTCAGCCTGAGATGAGTGGGCAGAGAGGCCCAGATCTTCTTGGCCAGTTTGTCTCAGCACAGCAGGGAGCCAGAGGCCCCCACCATGAGACGCGTGGCTGAAATGACGGCAGTTCGTGCAGGTGCATGTAGGATTTGGTGTGGACAGACCAGGCCAGGAGGCAGCCCCCAGCCACACACACTGATGGAAAAGCTGGTTTCTCCCCACATGACTTTTGTGGCATTCTGACCCCCCTTGAACTCTGTAGAGGTTCCATAGGGAATAGCAGACAGCCTTGGGCATGTCATTTGTGCCGGGACCTTCCCAGCAGTGAGCAAGACACGCTCAGTAGGCCCAGCTCTCCAGAAGACGAGCTCAGGAAGTCGGGGTGCCTCCGGCAGGTTCCTGGGTTCTGTACTTTCTACTTTTCCATTTCTTTCCTTCTTTTTTTTTTTTTTAACCCTTCAGCATCAAGAAACATGGATAAACTCATTTTCTGCAGTAATGGAAAGCAAACCAGAGGCAAATTCGAAATTGCTCTGGGCCCTCGCACTCGGCTTCCTAAAATAGCCGGCCGGAAGCTGTGTACATTGGAGTCCTGCTGTTCTCACAACAGGCTTTACATTTTGGGGTTATGTTTAGAAGCAAGTTCTAAATATGGGTCTCTCTGGTGTTTCCAGGAATCTGCCCTCCAAAACGGGCTGGGACGTGGATGCTGTTCATTCCGTTCCCTCAGCTGTGGGTGGGTCTGAGTGAGCTCGGAAGAGGGCTAACCACAGATCCAGCATTCCGCACACGTGTCTGACACGCAGCCCCCCTGGCTTCACAATGAAATGCATTGTCAAAATGATGAGGTGGCCTCTTCACTGCTGCGTACTGACAATTTGGAAAATCAAATGCCATAGTTCAATGATCAGGTATCTCGGAATAAGTCAGTGACCGCTGCAGGTGGCACATCTCCATAGAAACCACAAGCTCCTGACTCATGGGAAGTGCAATGATTAGGATCATGCCATCCTGGAATCCTGGAAAGGAAGCGTTCTTAAGGAATGTCTCTATCCTTGTGCTCTATTTCATCTGGATCCATCATGAAATGATCTGTTGATCATTTATTTTCCTCCACATAGATGATCAATTTTATAAATAATAATAGAGTACCAATTTTATTAGTTTATGACTAGTCCCAGAATTCTCCACAAGAAGAGAGTCGTTGCTGCTTGAGGAAACATTGTGATACGCTCTTCGATGAAACTCTAAAACAAACAGAAAAACAATTAATCTGAGGAAACATTGTGATACGCTCTTCGATGAAACTCTAAAACAAACAGAAAGACAATTAATTTGTTTAAAACAAACAAACAAACAAACAAACAAAACCCAAAACACATGCCAAGAGGTAGGTGAGCGGGGTAAGAAAGCAGCCTCAGATGTGAGCTCATGTTTGCGCAGTAATTATGAGACCAACGGTCCTGTCCGAGGTTGAGAATGAGAATGTTCCGGATCCCGGACCCTAGGATATGCCCTTTCCTGATCACACCTCCTGCCTCGCTTTGTGATAAATTCTTTTCCTTGTTTTGGCTTTTACATTCCCCCAAATATAGCTTAGTACCTTCTGGAAAAATTTACATATGATGAAACAGGCCAATGCTAAGTGTTTGGTTTGATGAGTTTCAACAAATCACACTAACACCCCAGTCGGTATAAAACAATTCAGGCACCCCAGAAAGCTCCCTCTTATTCTCTTCTGGCCCATCTTCCTCCTGTCAGAGGTCACCACGGTTCTCATTTCGGTAACCGGATTCGATCAGCCAGCTCTCTCTCTTCGATTCACGCGGTTGGGACCCTTCCGTGTCTGGGTCCAACGCGTTTCCGAGCCTCCGCGCGGCAGAGGCCGGCGGTGGTGTATTGCTGCGTAGTGTTCACTGCGTGAATGTGTCACTGCTTTTACCCCAGTTCTCCTGTAACGAGTATCCATATTTTCTGTTTTGGTTATTATGAGTAGAGGTGCTAGAAACATCCACGTAGAAGTCTGGTTATGAATAGAGCAGCCCCCCTTCCTCCACGGGGATGAGTTTGGACATCCCCAGCCGATCCCTGAGACCCGGGATGGTCCCGAACCTCACCTACGCTGCGGTGGTTCAGTGTGGTCACCGAGACGGCTGTAAGTGACGGAGGCAGCGCCTGCAAGTGACCGTGCTGCAGGGAGGGCTGACGCAGGTCCCAGGCTGGATGGAGCAGGATTGCGTGAGATTTCATTACAAAACGCAGAAGGGCACGCAATGTAAAACTTGGGAAATGCTTATTTCTGGAATTTCCCATTTAACATTTTTGGACTGTAGCTGACCGTGGATAACGGAAACTGTAGAAAGTGAACCCATGGATAAGAAGGGACTGCAGCACTGCGTTTGCTGGGCATGGATTTGGGACAGCCTGGGCGGAGCTGAGGTGGCGCAGAGGCCGCGTTTGACCGGAAGTTCTGCTGCGGAGTTGTGCGATTTCACCACCAGGCGCTCTCCTTCCTCCCCACAGCCGAGTATTGTCGGTCTTTTTAATTCTAGCTATTTCGGCGGGTATGGAGTAGTGTGTCGCAGTGGTTTTAATTCACTCCTTCCTGATGAATGATAATGAGCAATATATCTTCATATATCTTTTTTTCATGAAGACGCCATCATATATTTTTCCCATTTTTTTTTCTTCAGAGAGATTTTTGCTATAGGGTACTTGTACTCACCAGAGAGACAGAGACAGAAAGTGAGAAATCACTTCTCAGTGGGGATGGCCACACCACAATCCTTTCTTCATTCTCCTCTTGGGATTTTGGGCATGTACACACAAGTGCCCAGCATGAGTTTTAAGCTGCCCGGTCTGGGACTCAAACTATTGTTGACTAGGTGGGAATCTAGCAACATAACCATTATGCCATCTGCTGGTCCTTATCTAGGTCATCTAAAAAAATCAGATCCTTTGTCTTATCATTGACTTACAAGTTTTATACACACACACACACACACACACACACACACATAGACATATTTACATTTTAAAAAGTTTATTTTATTTTATCATGGTGCATGCATTTGTACATGTGTGGGGGTGAGAGAGAGGAAGAGAGAATCCTCAGTGGGGTCTCATCATGCCATAATCCTCTTTCCCCAGCCCTCCAGCTTGTCAGGATCTGGACACACGTGTGTGCACGAGCATGTCTCAGGCTGGCCTAGGGATCTGAACCCACAGATGGCCACTGTGGTTTTCAACCCTGCAGTTCAGTTTGCGATTGACTACTACCGGCTGGATCCACTAGTATACTTCCAATACCAATCCTTTGTCAGAGCTATTTAAGTAATTAGTTTTTCTCAGTCTGTGTCCTGTCCTTTAATTTTCTTAAAAGTATCTTTTTGGGACCAGCAGTTAGCGTAATGACTGTCGCTGGACTCCCATGTAGCTGACCGCTGTTCGAATTCCGACCCGGTGGCTTAAACTCACGCCAGGCACGTGTGCGTGCGTGCCCAAGATCCCGAGAGGAGAATGGAGGAGAAGGGATTGTGGCGTGACCATCCCCTCTGGGGGGTGATTTCTCGCTTTCTCTCTCTGTCTCTGTCTGTCTGGCGAGTGCACGTGCCCTATAGCAAAAACGTCTCCAAAAAAAAAAAAATACATATGTCTTTTTATCAGAGAAGATTTTCATTTCAATAAAAGCTAGGTTATTAATATTTTCCTTTTGTGTTTTGTGGCCAGTCCAACACCAATTCATGCACCCACTCTCTTT
>NW_006159460.1:91670-100489 GCF_000334495.1 Tupaia belangeri chinensis | reverse complement strand
ATGGCTACGCAGCAATCCCTTCTCCTCCATTCTCCTCTCGGGATCTTGGGCATGCATGCACACGTGCCCGGTGTGAGTTTTAAGCCACCGGGTTTAGGACGCAAACCAGGGTCCACTACGTGGGAGTCCAGCAACATAGCCATTACGCTAACTGCTGGTCCCAGTGGTTGATCTCTTTTCTGGACTCGCTAGTCCCTTTCATTTATCACGTGTCTAACCTCATGCCAACACCATGTTCTTGATGAAAACACATTTTTTGCTCCAGGTCTGGGGGTATGGCTACGCAGCAATCCCTTCTCCTCCATTCTCCTCTCGGGATCTTGGGCATGCATGCACACGTGCCCGGTGTGAGTTTTATATATATATAGGCTATTCTAAGAACCCTTTGCATTTCTAAATAAATTGCAGTATCATCTTGTAAATTTCTATAGAAATTCCTGTTAGAATTTTGATGTGGGCAGATTTGACATTTTACTAATATAGATTTATCTAATTCGTTCACTTCATATATGTATTCATTTAAGTCTCATTTAATTATTCTCACTTTGTAATTTTGTAAATTTGACATTCTGTGGTTTTCAATGTGGAGATCTTACATGCAGTTTGTTAAATGCGTCCTTTCATGTCTTTGATGCTGTAAATGTCTTTGTTTAAAATCTTACTTTCCATTTATTAGTTGCGTTGCTGGTATATAGAAATACGGTTGACATTTGTGTAGTGTTATTTTATCTTGTGGTCTTGCCATTTTCGTTTAATAGTTCTAATAGCTTTGTTACTCAGTTCTTTGGAATTTCTTTATGCATGCTCGACAAACAAAAGTTCTACCTCCTCCTTTTGCTCTATATACTTTGTTTCTTCCTGTGGCATTGGTGAGGACCAGCAATGCCAAGCAGCAGTGGTGACAATGACAGCGTAAGCCCTTGCTTCCTCCCCGCGGGAGAAGAAAAGCATCCGGGCTGACCCGGTTCAGTATAACGTTAGCCTTAGTTTTCCATGGCTGTCTTCCATCGGCTTGGGGGAAAGGACACTTCCATCTCTAATTTGTTGAGAGTTTTTTTTTATCATTAATGAATATAAAATTTTGTTAAACGCTTCTTGTGTTGGTTTATAATGTATTTGAATTATCATCTAGTTGACCTAGGAGTTAGGAGTCGGTGTACCATATTGGAGCCACAGGGCAGGCCTGGAGTTTGGGTTCTGGGTTGACCTGAACACGCTTTTATCCCAGCTGGCTAGAAAGCTGAAGGGAGATGCTCAAGGTGGTCAGACTCTGCAGGGCGGGGTGGGGGTGGGGGGACTCCTGTCTCTTTCTCTCTGGAAAACTTAAAAACGTACCGTATGGTTGTGCTTTCTGTCTCTCTGTCTCTCTCTGTCTATCTGGCAAGTGCACGTGCCCTATAGCCAAAACCTCTCCAAAAAAAATAATAATAATAATAATAATATTTGTTTAATGTATAGACGTTAGTGTCACCCTGTCACTTGGGCTCCAGATAAGGCTGATTTAAATCATATTCCATTTTTAAAAATTTTCCACAGGGTGTGTGTACTTAACAGAGAGAGGAGGAGAGAGCAAAAGTGATAAATCACCCCCATGGGGTGTGGCCAAGTCACAATCCCCTCTTTATTTCTCCCTCCTGCCAGGATTTTGGGCCCCCATGCACCCCTCCTGGCTTGCTTTTGAAGCTGCCAGGGCCGGGGCTCAAACCACTCCATTGTTCATGTGAGATACAGATGCCTTCACACCTCGCCTCTGGCCCCACTCCACATATTACATGAGTCCCGTTACTGCCCCACGCCTCCTTCAGGCCTTCCAGGGAGATCCAGAAACTCACGGAAGCATCTGGTTCTTGCGGTCTGGCACTTGTAACGCAGGGTAATTTAGGCACCTTGTTTCCATGCTGCTTGGCCTGCCCTACTTCGATCGTGTTGAGATTCAGCCTTTTAAACTGGTTTAGTCCATAAAACAGAGAGAAGGCTTGCGTGTTAAGGAAGATGGAGGTAATTACAGGTGGCAATGCCAGCAGCCGAACAAGAGATACGATAAAACAGGCGGACAGGAAGTCAGTAAGGGTGGAGGGACCTGAGCCGCGCGGTACACCAAAGTCAGGTGATCGACTGCTGCAGCGCACACCTGCCCTACCAGCACACACGGGTCATTCGCCGGCTACAACGTGAGTCTCGGGAAATACAACGGAAACGACGTCATGCAGAGCCCGTTCTCTAGAAATCCATAAGGAGAAGAAATCTGTATAGAACAAGTTGTAATTACTGTCTTTATGAGTACCTTAGGCCTCTCAACTAGCTCATTCCACAAATCTCCGGTTTTGCACCCTGTGACCTACGTGGCTCCATTTCCTCCTCCCTTCTCCCTGCCCTGTCCCTGGCCAAAACCTCTCCAAAGTTTTGTTTTGTTTTGTTTTGAGAGATTTTTGCTATAGGGCACGTGTGTTTGCCAGAGAGAGAGAGAGAGACAGAAAGAGAGAAACCACCCTTCTCCTCCAGTCTCCTTGGGATTCTGGGCATGCACACGTGCCCGGCGTGTGCTTTAAGCCGCTGGGTACAGGACTCGAACCACAGTTGACTATGTAGGAGCCCAGTGATGTACCCATTATGCTAACTGCTGGTCCCTGGCAACCACCATTTTAATTGTCAATGTATTTGGCTGACAGAAATCCCACGTGTAGTGAGATCAGGCAGCATTTTTCTCTCTCTGCCTGGCTTTATGTAGCTGAATGTTCATTAGGTTTGTTCCTAATGTTGCAAATGACAGGGTCTCCTTTTTAAATGCTGAATAATATTCCACGGTGCGTGTATGTGCGTGTGTGTGTGTGTGTGTGTGTGTAGTGCAGTTCACCCCTTCCTCCATCAGCAAACACAGAAGTTGTTCCCACACCAGGCATTCCTCTGTGGCGAACGGTGTGAGGAACTTACTCTACGCAGTACGGACTTCCTCCTCTTCGGGTGTACACCCAGTAGGAGGGTTGCTCGTACAAAGCACTTGCCCACTTTTCACGTGGATAATAGCGAGCAAGTTTCAGAAAGCTAATATTTGCTCTTTGACAGATTTTTGAATCAACTAAGAGTACTGTGGGGGGAAGCTCTGGGCTTTCCGGTGGGGGGAGCATCTTCAAAAAGTTTATAGAAAATGTACATGATGAAAAAAATAACATGGATTTCAAAAATTTGTTTGCACTAAAATAAACTCATGTGTTATTTCCATTTTTCTATGAAATTTTAAAATTACATGACACTTAAACTTAGAAACTTAAAACATTGCTACACTTTGGAGAGTGGTTTGTTCCCCCAGAGGTTTCTGTTTAAAACTTTGGCGCCTAGGAGCCAGCAGGTGGCATGGTGGTTGGGGTGCTGAACACTCCCACATGGCCGACCAGGGTTCAAGTTCTGGATCTGGTGGCTTGCTTTCTTACTTTCCCTCTCTCTCTTTCTGCGTCTCTCTCTGGTCAAATTAAGATAAACGAATGAATAAATAAAATTAAATAAATAATTCTGAAAAAGAAAAAAACAATTGGAGCCTGATGTAACAGAATTGGGAGGTGAGACCCGGAAGTGGCAGACCCTTCTTCAGGGTGAGTGGCCACCCTGCCAGGCTAGATCAACACGTGCGTCAGTGAAACAGGAGAGAAGACACACCTTCAGGTGTCCAGGCACCATCTGTGGGCTGGGTGCATGGGGCGGACAAACAGCGGAAGTGGCAGTCTGTTTCCTCTCTCCCTCCCCCTCTGCCTGCTGCCCTGCTTGCTGCTCTCGGCCAAGCTGCGATGCGGTCCCAGCGGCCTTGGACTTCCCAGCCACCAGAATCGTGAGCTGAGTAAAGCTGCTCTCCACACACCGTCCAGCCTCAGCTATGCCCGTTAGCAACGCAGCAGCGGATGAGTGCAAACATCAAAAGAAATAGAAAAACATGGCCAAAGAATCAGTCAGAAGTCAGGGCAGGCCTCTCCTGGATGAGCTACAGAAGTTTGCTAAACAGAGCTTGGAGAGCTCCCGAGGTAGAGGGGCCGCCTCCGTCGACCTGGAAACGCACGCTCCTCCAGCCTGGAGAGAAGGAGCTATTAGGGCTGCCGTTACCGACCCCTTCTTCACAGAAGATTTAGGGCCCATTAGCAGGAAGTAGGTCATACAAAATCTACAGTTCTCAGCACCCAGATTTACTGGCTCAAGGAACAATTTAACTTATGACAATGGACTTTGCTAGACGAAATGTGACTTCCTTGGTGAGTAAAATGCTGAAAACGTGACTTTCCTAAAAGAGTCGTTTTGAATGTGTTTCATGTTAATTCATGAAGCAAAGTGAGAGAAGTAAAAAAAAGTTTGTTATCTTACTGGAGCCATGAGTATGAAAATGACTGGACATTTTTTTCATTAACAATAAAAAAAAGAAGACGGTACAAGAATGAAGCCCAGACAGAATTACACAGCAAGGTGTGTTTGGAAGGCGTCTGTGTGCCCCCCATGCTATGCACCGCCTCACATTCTGACCAGAGTGGCCTTTGCAATGAGGGGACCCAGGTCACTGCTGTGTCGTTATCACCTGAAGGACACCTCAAGGGGGCTGTCCCAGCCCTCCCCGTGCTTCCTCCACGCTCCTTCCCTGCCTCACACCCATGCACATGTCTCTTGTCTTCTGCCTTTGGGCATCCCTGTTGTCCCAAGGAGTGGTCGTGCAGGTCCCTCTGGCACCACTCATGTCCAGCCCTAACGTGCAGGGGCCTGGGGCTCTGGTCAGTGAACTTGGACCAATGGGCAATGGAGGCTGGAGCGTCCCTTCTTCTCTCTCCCCATTCTGGGGGATGGTGCCTCTTAGTCTCCAAAGTTGTCCTACAGGACAAGCAGCCATTCTGAACGATCGCTGCGGCAGCTGGGCTGTGCTTTCACCCGCTCCCCTCCCTGCCCAGCTAAGGCTAGTCCTATAAATACTCAAAAGGGGTTTGCAAGTGGATAGCTTGAGTTTTAAACACCGTTGGAGGACATGTGTGCTCACTAGAGAGAAACAGACAAAGAAGATGGGGTTCCCTCGTGGGGAACGGCCATGCTGCAATCCCCCCTCCTGCATTTCTCTAGCCGGTTGGGATCGGGGATGTGCACGGACATGGCCCGGTGTGTTTCTTAAGTTGCTGGATCTGGGACTCAAACCCACTACTGGCCACGTGAGATCTGGCTGCTTTAGCAACTAGGCCATAGAAGTGGCCCGGCAAATGGAAAACTTTCAAACATTTCATAAAGAACTTGAAACACTTTACTGTTGGTGGGTGAAATATGTATACACACATACACGTATAGAGGACTTCAAAAAGTTCATAGAAAACTTGAATTAAGGTATGTTTGTATGCAAAAATTAAAATCTATGCATAACTATTTTAATTGCCTGGATTTTCCATGAACTTTTGGAAGACCCTTATATATAAATACACACGCACATGTGTTCACGTGTATATATTCAGAATGAATGGACTCTTGTCAATTCAGTCCTTTCATTTTTTTTGTTTTTGTTTTTTTTTTTTTTCCCCCCCCCCCCAGTTAAATTTGCCAAGGGCTGCCATACACATGGACTATTGGATGGACTGATGATCGTTTGGAGGTGAGGGTGGTTTTCTTCCTGCTACAGGATACTGTTGCTGAAAACCCGCTCAGGACTACATTGCACCTCGCAGGGTCAGCCACACCCTCCTTCTAGAGCACCCCTCAGGTAACCAGTCCTGTTGGTCTTCCGGGCAGTGCTTGGCTGCTGCAGTAGGGCCCACAGGAATCAGAGCTTCTCTCCAGGCAGGGACGCTGTGTCCCAGAGAGCGGCACGGTTGGGCTTCTGGCCATGCAGGCAGTGCCAGGGCTGGGGCTGGAGCCTGTCTTCCAACGCCCAGCTCACAGTTCTGCCAGTAATGCTGCCTCTTTGGCTTTATTTATTCCTGTTCTAGTAACACAGATATAACCCTTCGTCTTTCCAAATGACTATCTTAACCCTTCTGTTAAAGGAGAATCTTTAGGGACCAGCAGTTGGTGTAACTAACTCCTATGTAGTCGACTACGGTTCAAGTCCTGGACCCAGTGGCTTAAACTCACGCCAGGCACGTGTGCGTGCCTGCCCAAGATCCTGAGAGGAGAACGGAGGAGAAGGGATTGTGGTGTGGCCATCACCCCCAAACCTCTCTGAAAAAATAAAAAATAAAAAAGAGAGGATCTTTAAAAAGAAAGCCCAGCCATCTCTCTTATCCTTGGCGGCTTACAATTGGGCTATGTTCTGACTAACCCATCTTGGACTGAAAGTATGGTAAGCTGGGGACCAGCAGATGGCATAATGGTTATGTCGCTGGACTCCCACGTACTTGACCACAGTTTGAGTTCTGGTCAGGCTGGCTCGTGTGTGTGCTCATGATCCCGAGAAGAGAATGGAGGAGAAGGGATTATATGCACCGGGGGGGTGATTTCTCGCTTTCTGTCTCTCTGGTGACCACACGCATCCTATAGCAAACATTTCTCTCTTTAGGAACAAAAAGAGAAAGAAAGCATCGTAAGCTGAAAATCCATGTCCAGTAACCCTAGCCTATCTTTTTTTTTTTGAGAGGTTTTTTGCTATAGGGCACATGCACTTGCCAGACAGAGAGAGACATAGAGACAGAAAGTGAGAAATCACCCCCCAGGGGGAATGGCCACGCCGCAATCCCTTCTCCTCCATTCTCCTCTCGGGATCTGGGGCACGCACGCACACGCGCCCGGTGTGAGTTTAAGCCACCTGGTCCAGGACTCGAACCGCAGTCGACTATATGGGAGTCCAGCGACATAGCCATTAGGCTAACTGCTGGTTCCCAACCCTAGCCTATCTTAAATGTGCTTAGAACACTTACATTAGCCTACAGTGGGGAAACATCATCTACCATAAAGCCTACCTTATAATAATAGGTTGAATATGAATGCAAGTTATTAAATATTGTATTGAAAATGGAAAACAGGGTGGTGGTCTGGGTACTTGAAGTATATTTCTACTCAGTGTGTATCACTTTCAAACCATCATAATGTAGAAATCTTGTAAGATGAACCATAGTAAGTTGGGGACCGTCTGTCCTAATATACAGTGAACACTCGCCAAAGGTCATATTCTACTCATTAATGAGTGAGGGAACCGGTAAGATGTTACGACCTGTTCAAAGGGGAATCCGAAGTGCCGTGCATGTAAAGGCAGACAAAGGATGCAGACGTGATTATATAAATACATGCAAAGTGGGTCAATAAGCAAATTGCGTTTCACCAGAAACACCAATTTGCATTTTTATGGGCAAGAGTAATTTGCATTAGTATCAATTTTCTACTTATAGAGTTGTAAAGTGGTTCAAAGACTGTGAACGTGAATCAGGTCCTGGAAGGATATGCCAGACAAAACACAGTCACTCTTTTCACTTTTTCCTAACAAAGTGCGAGCTGATAGCTGCAATTTAGACTTGGGAGTCTGGCCGGCTCTGTGCTGCTCAGGAGAAGCTGGATCCCACATGGTGACCGCGCTCGGAGTCCTGGCCTGGTCAGCCGGAAACACGCCAGGCACACGCACAGCTGCTCGGGACTTCGCGGGCTGGAGGCCTGGAGAAGGAGGTCGTGGTGTGGCCAGACCCCGCGGAGGGCGCTCCTCTCCCTTTCTCTCTCCCCATGCACTACACATGTGCTCTCATAAACGAAGAAAGCAATTTCAGAGAAGAGCTGAGAGTCGGAGTAACAGGTTTTCACTGCAGCCTTCTCTGTGGTGATCTTTTCTTGGTATAGCACTATTTGCTCGTCTACCACAAGTGGGATTTAAAAGCCATAAAATTTGGAGAGAAATCCTATTTAATGCCTCCCCTTTCTCTCTGTTTCTACAACAGAGTCTTTTATAATCATATCGAGTCAAATTAAATGATTTTCTAGCCTCGGTGGAATGAGCTCAGAACAATCGTAATTATCTGTGTCAGTTCCCAACTCTGTACAGCGTCGTCCCGGAGTCCCTCTTAGCTGGGACCACAGGGACATTCCTTTTTCTCTTTCCATCTTGGAGAGATTAAAAAAAAATTATTTATTTAATTTTATTTATTCATTCATTTATTTTCATTTTACCAGACACACACACACACACACACACACACACACACACAGAAGGAAAGTGAGAAAGCAGGCCACCAGATCCGGGACTCAAACCATGGTCGGCCGTGGTGGGAGTATCCAGCGCCTTAATCACCACGCCACCTGCTGGTCTCTTGGAGAGATTTTAAAACTCAACCAGACCATCCAGACCTCAGAGGTTTAGCAGTTTCGCCTTCGCTGGGGCCTAGTGGCATGGTGGGTAAGGCAGCTTGAGCCCACATGGCAGACTGCAGGGTTCAGTCCCTGATCGGGTGCCTTGAGAAACATGCCAAGTCCATGTGTGTAGCTGACATCTGAAAGGAGGGCAAAATGGAGGAGAGGGGATTGCAGCATTGGGGGTGCTTCTCTCTGTCTCTCTCTGTCTCTCTCCAGTGAGCTCATGCACCCTCTGGCTAATTAAAAAAAAAAAAAAGAAAAAGTTTCCCTTTGCAATTGGCCCAACTGGGACCGGGTGGTTCATTATCAACGAATGCTCCCTTATTTCGGAGTCACATGCTCAGCGTGGGTCTGGGTAATTCTGCTTAGATCTTGGCCTTGATCGTTGTTTCTGTTCACATTATCACCGTGGTCATCAGCTCTGCACTGTGCGCCCTGCCACTGACACAGAATGATTAAAGACAAGTCACGGACCAGACTGAGGTCTGTCCCACTGCTTTCGAGACCGCTCTTTTTTTTTTTTTTTTTTTTTTTTTGAGGTT
>NW_006159460.1:83308-91577 GCF_000334495.1 Tupaia belangeri chinensis | reverse complement strand
TCCCTTGTCCTCCATTCTCCTCTCAGGATCTTGGGCATGCACGCACACGCGCCTGGTGTGAGTTTAAGCCACCGGTTCTGGTACTTGAACTACGGATGACTACATGGGAGTCCAGTGACATAACTATTACACCAACCACTGGTCCCTCGGTACCACTCTTAGAGGTGGTTGGGGTGGCTATTTTTGGAGAGTTCCTTTAGGAAGCGGGTGGTAATTGCGGGTGAGAAAGTCAGGAGCCAGCAGAATGTATCAGTCCCCTGGGCCAGTAGAGACTTGTCTTCCATAACAAAACAAAACAACCCCAGCCCCCCACCCCCCCCAAAAAAAAGAAAAACCACTAAAATGATCTGTTGTAATTACCTCTATTTATTTAAAACTAAGATAAAATTAGTGCCACTTTAGTATTCCGGTGAGAATGTGGCTATGAAAAGAGGCCATACCCAAGTGCTGTGTAGTAATTCTATCTGGGCTTCTTCTATTTAATATATAAATCTATGGCATAGTAGCAAATGGGGTGTTCTCCAAGGCTGGACTCTTGTAAAATTCCTTTTTAATAATGACTTCTAAAATTCTGGTTAAGGAACCAGCAGTTGGCATAATGGCTATGTCGCTGGACTCCCATGTAGTCGACTGTGGTTCCCGGACCCGGTGGCTTAAACTCACACCTGGCACGTGTGCGTGCATGCCCAAGATCCTGAGAGGAGAATGGAGGAGAAGGGATTGTGGCATGGCCATCTCCCCTGGGGGGGTGATTTCTCACTTTCTGTCTCTCTGTCTCTCTCTGTCTTTTTGGCGAGCATACGTGCCCTATAGCAAGAAAAATAACCTCTTAAAAAAAATAATAATGAAGTTCTGGTTAAACAGAAAAGTGCTTAGCAGAGCTGATGGCAAATAAAAATAAGCTATTTTTAGACTCACTGGCTATTTGTCCTGAAGTTCGAGTTAAATGTTTATTGCTAGTTTACATGAATAATAGTAACAGAAAATTAGTTATGTGTTTTATAAAAGAAGAAGTGATGTTTTAGATAGAGAATAAACCTAAGCAAAGGCTGGTGGTTTGAATTTCTGAGCTCGCAGAGAAGTGTGGTTAATGAGAATAGCTTTGGGTCCACCATGTCTGAACGTGACCCTGGTGAAGCCGTCCTGGCCTGGCGCCAGCCTCTCAGGATCACCGGCAGGTGAGGGAAAGTGGCCAGTTTCAGACCGGTGGCCCTGTGGGCGCACACAGGCGGAGCGCGCTGGGCCCCGGAGCAGAGCGTGGTGCTATGGGTGCTGAGAACATGGTCTCCGCAGCGACTCCCACAGACCAGCTTCAGCTCTCCTGGCGCACGTCCCTGCTCGCCCCCCTCCTCTCCGCACCTGCTACAGCGCTGTCTCAGGTCCGGTTCCAAAGCTTTTAGTTCCACGCCATCACATTTGTCTGTGTTTGATTTTGTTGCTTCTTTTGTGTTCTTACCCTAAATCCCTCCGCCCAGATCAATGTCCTGAAATGCCAAATAGCCATCAATAAATGGGTGGGGTGGGGTCAGCGGGTGGCATAGCGGTTAAGGTGCTGAACTACCAGGTGGCCTACCACAGTTTGTGTCCCAGACCCAGCGGCAGCTTGGAACTCACACACATGTGTGTGTGCCCAAGATCCTGAGAGAATAGAGAAGGGATTGCAGCGTGGCCATCTCCTCCAGGAGGGCTTTCTCACTTTCTGTCTCCCTCTCCAGTGAGCACATGGTCCCTATAGCAAAAATCTCTCTCTCAAAAAAGATGAGTGGTTAAAGAAAAGCTGCCATATAGGAAGAAAGAACAGTATTCAGTCATTAAAACAATGGAATCCGGTCACTCGAGCGTGTGGGTGAGCCTGGGGACATCGTGTTAAAGCAGTAAGCCAGGCACGGAAAGAGAAAAGTCACGGGGTCTCACTGAGCAGTGGGAACTGGAAAAGTCCTCGTGGAAATACAGACTGAAATAATGACTGCTAGAGGCCAGGAAAGGTTGGGGGGAGCGGGGAGATGTTGGTGCTAACAGGTACAACGTTAGAGTTCGCTAAGCGGGATACATTTGGGCCAGTGAGTGGCATGGTGGTTAGGGTGCTGAGTTCTGACATGGCCGACCATGGTTCAAGTCCTGGATCCAGCAGCATGAGGATCAGGCCAGGTGCATGTGCAGGACTTGGGGAGAATGAAAGAGAAGGGATTGCAGCATGACCATCCCCCCGGGGGTGGATTTCTCACTTTCTGACTCTCTGTCTCTCTGAAGCAAGCACACGTATCCTATGGCAAAAATCTAAAAAAAAAAAAAAAAAGAAAAGAGGAATAGATTCTAGTGTTTTATAGCACAGTGGGACAACTGTAGTTAATAACTTATCAAAATAGCTATAAAAGGGGATTTTTCATATCTCCAGTATAAAATAATGACAGATGTTCGAGACGATAAATATATTAAACACCCTGATCTGATCATTACACATCACATTCATATACTGAGAAATCACATTGTACATTATACATACAATTATCATGCGTCAATTAAAAAAAGGCAGATTTCTTTTAAACTGGCACTTTTACCCAGAAGGCGAAGGTTATCAATAAGTTTGAATGATTTTTCTTTTGGGGGGCCAGCTATAGTTTTTCTTCTGAGCATTGTGAAGTGTTATTTTATTCACATATTTTCTTTTTTGATTTTTTTTTTCTTTTTAAAATTTTTTTTCACACATTTTCTTTGGGGACGCATTATGAAACTTTTTTTAAAAAAACATAGTAATGATATGGTTTATATTCTTGGTTGTAAATACACAAGGTCTTCAAAAGTGTGTGGAAATACATTTTATGAAAAAAACTATGCACGAATCTTGAGATTTTTTTGCACCACAGTAAACTCTTATTTTAATTCAACTTTCCATGAACTTTTTTTTTTTTTTGAGAGATTTTCACTGTAGGGCGCGTGCGCTCGCTAGACAGACAGAGAGAGACAGAGAGATAGAAAGCGAGAAATCACCCCACAGGGGGATGGCCACACCACAATCTCTTCTCCTCCATTCTCCTCTCAGGATTCTGAGCACGCACCCACATGTGCCCAGAGTGTTTTAAGCCACTGGGTCTGGGATTCTAACTGCAGTGGACCACATAGGAGTCCAGCGGTGTAACCATTATGCCACCTATTGTCCCTGAATGAACTTAAGTCCCCTGTGCTGTGACATACTGCTGCTGAAGCTGAGAAGACACATTGCTTTTGAGTGGAGAGAACCAGGAGATGAAAGTGCTTGAGAAGACAGCCCGCTTAGCTGGCCAGATTCTTGTCGTGGAGAGCGTTGACATCGGACATTCTCGCACCTTCAAGTACAGTTTGTTGGTTGAACTTAGTGTCCATTTTCTTGTCCTTTGCCTGTTCAAGGTCTTGCATCGGAAGGCCTTTCCGGATTAGAATGGCAGTCCCATTTGCACGTGGGGGTCAAGGCATCTGTTGTAAGACCGTGCTCTGTGGTTGTCCCTCTGCAGATTCATGTGTGTACACACAGACACACCCCCCATGAAAATTAAAATCATCGATATGGATATAGTATTATATATGTATATTATCTATACTGCATATGTGATATGTGTATATATTTACTGTATATAGTGTATGTGTGTATATATTTACTACATATAGCATTTTATGTATTGGGTTGTCGGAAAAGTAGTAATGTATTCTTTTCCTATGGAAAAATGTGTCATGACTTTCCTGACAGCCCAGTATATCCACTCTCTATAGCAGTTACTACCATGTCTATGCAGTATTTTATTCATACAGACTATTCTCTCTATAAGGGCTAAAATAGTTTCTGTACATGCAATATTTTGTGCACACAGTATTCTCTCTGTCAGGCTCAATATAGCATTTTTACACATACAGCATTTATGTGTGCACACACACATGCGTGTCTAAGTACAGTGGGTATGCAGAGGGCTTCCATTTCTTTATACTGGCAATAAGAACTGCAAGTGCCGGCTTTGCAAATACTGTTACTTCTGTTAAAATATTTAATAAGGGGACAGCCTGTAGCATGGTGGTTAAGGCAGCTGGATCCTACATGGCTGACTACTCAGTTCAAGTCCCGGAACTGGTGGTTTGAAAGACATGCCAGGTGTGTATGTGAGCATGCTCAAAATCCCAAGAGAATGGAGAAGAGATTGCAGCATGGCCACGCCTTAGGAAGAGTGCTTCTTAATCTCCCCCCTCCCTCCCACTATCTGCCTAGTATGTATGTCCTCTAGCAAATTAAAAAAAATTAATAAGATTTAATGACCTCTGTGGAGGTAATTTTGATTTAAAATTCTGATAGTCATTCTTCCTTTTCTTTTGTGACAGGGTGTGTGTGCTCACGAGAAAGAGGGAGAGAGAACGTGGAAAAGCATCCCCCTGGGGGAGGCCATGCCACTATCCCTTCTCCTCCGTTCTTCTCTGGAGGTTTTGGGCACATGGACCTCTGTGTTTTAAGCATCTGGGTTCAGGACTAAGCCTCCCAGTCAGCCATCTGGGATCCAGCCACCTTACCGACCACGCAACTGACTGGCTCTGATAGTCATTGTTTAAAACTTTGCCTTTTAATTTTGATAGATAATCTTGGATATTTTTGGAAAACCCATGAAAATGATTTTAGATTTGAAAAATCTTTGTTCAATTTGTATTTTTAAAAAAGTAATTCAAGTGGTCAGCAGGTGGCATGGTGGTTAGGGTGCTGGACTTCCATATAGCTGACTGCAGTTCAAGACCTGGCCCTGGTGGCTTGAAAATCACACTGGGTGCGCGTGCATACATGTACAAAGTCCCAGGAGGGCAACGGAGGAGAAAGGATTGTGGTCTGGTCATCTCCCTGGCGGGGATGACCCCTCCCCCTCACTTGCTCTCTCTTTCTGTCTCTCACCAGTGAGCACATGAACTCTATAGTAGAAACCTTAAAAAAAGAAAAGAAAAGAAAGTAAGTAAAATTTTGTACACTGGGAATGCAATAAAATTTTACTTTATAATCCTTTAGATCACTCATGTCAATGGAATATAAATTACATGGAAAACTTGAATAAAATATAGTGAGGTTTGCTAAAGATAAAGCAAGAAAATAATTTTATGGAATAAATAAAACATTAAGTTGTATATATATGTGTACACACACACACACTCACATAACACACTCACCGTTTCTAAAGGTGAGTCCTGCTACAACAGAGTTAGGGAGGGACAGTCCGAACTAGGGGCTCAAGATGGGCCTCTGTCCTGGGCGGGAGTTAGGGCGAGAAGGGCCGGGAGTGGATGGTAGACTGGTGTTTGGTGTTGAGAGTGCGTCCACGGGCAGAGCTGGGGAAGAAATGCTGCAGTGTGGGAAGTGCAGGGAGCTTGGGGCTGCTGCAGGTGCAGGGACCCCGAGTCTGTCAGGGCCTGTTGACTTAGGGGTCTTTCTGAGTCCCAGTAAGAGTTGTGATGTTGCTAACAGCCTGCCAACTTATCACAATATTTTTTTTTTGTTCAATCTACTTTCTCAGGCATTGGAGGTTTTGCAAACATGTTTTTGCATACCTGTGAGTTCTAGCTCTGCTTGGAACATACCATTATTATTATTATTATTATTATTATTGTTATTATTATTTTTGCTATAGGGCACGTGCGCTCGCCAGAAAGACAGAGAGACAGAAAGCGAGAAATCACCCCCCAGGGGGGATGGCCACGCTGCAATCCCTTCTCCTCCATTCTCCTCTCGGGATCTTGGGCATGTACGCACACGTGCCCGGCATGAGTTTAAGCCACCGGGTCTGTGACTCAAACCGAGGTCGACTACGTGGGAGTCCGACGACATAGCCATTACGCTAACTGCTGGTCTCAGAACATACCATTTTTGAGACAGGCTGCCGAGAAATGCTTCAAGAGCCTGATCATAGAGTGAGCCTCTGCTGGACTTCCCTCCATGGGAACCAGGCGGTGATCTGGCGGCGTCCTGCACACACCTTACTCGGGTCCTTTCTTGGTGAAGCCGCTCTCCTGTAGCACAAGGTCTGTGCACCTTTCTCATCACCGGTGTGTTCTAGTCTAGTCTTCCACTAATACTAGAAAATACCCAGCCTGGGTGGTTTATAAAACTGGAGGATTACTCAGCTCAAGCTTTGGAGATCCAACGCCCAGAGCCCTCGGCTGGTGGGGTCTTGCAGAGTCCCAAGCCGTCACATTCACGGGGAAGAGCAGCGCTGGAGCCCGTGTCCATCAGTCTGTCCCTCGCTCCTTAAAAGCCACCAGGAGTCCATCGTGACGGTCCCACCCGAATGTGCTTAATCCCCATCTCATCCCAGAGGCCCCTTCAACACCACAGCCCGATTGATCCCGTCACAACCACGTCATGACACACAGATTTGGGGGCATGTAAATCATAGCAGAGTGGCTAAAGATAGGACAGTGTGGATTTCAGAAACGCTCCTTTACAAACAGCTAGCTATGTCATTTGCAGGGCCCGGTGCAGACACTCAGGTTGAGGATGGTGAGAGCAGAGAAGTAAACTGAGCCTGGGCTGTCTGAGTTCATGCTTAAGCAGTGCCTCTGCTGTCGGACATTCCAGGAATCCAATGGGATCTGTGCAAGGAGAGTGATGACTGTCCCCGGAGAAGTTGTGTGGCCTTGGAGTTTCAAGATTAAGTGGTTGAGAATATTTACCGATCTGTATTGAGGGAGGTGGAAGATGCAGTGAGGGAAACGGGGAGTGGAGAAGGAGGGGAAAAGTCCCATCCACCCCGGCTGCGTGTGGGTGGCCACCACAACGGTCACACTTCTTGTGCAGCATGGGAGAAACAGTAGCAAGAGAAGACATGTCCCCGCGAGTCAGCCACGCTAACCCGGTAAGTCCCAGAGAGGTCCAGATGATGCGTGCACTGCCGTGGGTGGGCGTGTCTCACAATTCACGGACTGAAGTTTGCTCCTAGTGAAAGCATCAGGAAGGTGGGAACGTTATCGCTTTCGGAGTTGGAAGGTGGGGCCTTTCAGAGGTGATTAGGACAAGGCAAGGGCCAGTTGTGGCATGGTGGTTAAGGTGGCTAGATCCAATATGGCAGACTGCATGGTTCAAACCCCAGACCTGCTAGCTTACAAAAACATGCTGGGTGTTTGTGCTCAAAATCCCAAAAGAAGGAGAAATGAAGGAGAAAGGACTGCAGAGTGATTGGTCCCCCATTGGGAGCGCTCACTTTCCACTCCCTCTTCCCCTTTTCTCTCTCCATTGAGCCCACATGCTCTCTGCAAAAAAAAAAAAAAAAAAATTAAGCAAATTTGGGGCCAGAAGATGGTATAATGGTTATGTCACTGGACTCCTTGATCACGATTTGAGTCCTGGATCCAGCAGCTTAAAGCTCACGCCGGGCACATGTGCATGCATGCCCCAAATCCCAAGAGGAGAATGGAGGAGAAGGGATTGCAGCATGGCCATTCTCCCTGGGGGATGATTTCTCACTTACTGTCTCTCTCTGTGTCTCCGGCAAGTGCACAAGCCCTATAGCAAAAAATCTCTATTTAAAAATAATTTTTCAGGGTAGGGTTCCCATATTTTGGATCCTGTTGACTTGATTTATTTTATTTATTTAATGAATTGCCAGAGGGCACATGCACTTGCCAGAGAGAGAGAGACAGAGAGAGACAGAGAGAGGAGAGAGGAGAAAGTACCTCACTGATGGAGCCTGGTCACTCCACAATCCCTTCTCCTCCATCTCCCCATCCTGTTGGAATTTGGGGTGTACAAGCACAAGTATCTGACAGTTTTTTTTTCAAACTGCTGGAGCCAGGATTAGAACTGTGGGTGGCCATGTGAGATGTGGCTCCCTTAACCCCTAGGCTACAGGGCCGGCCCAGAGTCATGGTGACTTTAGTAGTAGGACACACAAACACACACAGTTCAAGCCTCTGGCCCTGAGAGTCTTTGTGTCACTTTGGGACTCTGCAGAGAGCCTCCCCTTAGGAGAAAGTCCCTTGACCTCAGACCTCTGATCTTGTGAATTACCCAGAGTGGCCTTCAGTTGTTGCCAACAGAAAAGTGAGCTAAAGCAGGCATGAAGGATGAGGGGAACAAAAGAAGGGCACAAGAGAAGTGAAGTTCGACACGTGAGAGCCTCGGACATTCAGCTAGAGGACCTCGGACTGGATGAAATAAAAGGGAAGTGACCATGACCAGAGGAAACGAAGAGTAAAACAAAGGGAGGTGAAAGACAGCACAGGCCTGGCGGCTGGTGGGTGGCGAGCGGGCACACTGGCCCGGGGGGCTGCCGCGCGA
>NW_006159460.1:79002-83219 GCF_000334495.1 Tupaia belangeri chinensis | reverse complement strand
TGTCGAGGCCCCGGAGCTCCTGGAGGAATCACCTCACTGGCTGCAGCTCAGGAGGCTGACGTGGAGGGCCAGGCGGCGCAGGGAGGTTCCTCCTGGGCCAGGGGACAGAGCCTGCTCCAGCCCCGCTCGGCTGCTATGCTCCTGGGCCTTGGGGGGCCTGGCAGAAGCCCTGCCTGGGCGCCTTCCTGTCCACACGGCAGCCTTCTTGTGCTGGAGTTTCTAGGTCAGCCTCTCCGTTTTCTGCAAGGGTACCACGCTGGTGCCGTGTTGGGTCAAAAGCCTCCCCTGCCCTTCCCTGCTCCGTGTACCCTCATCTTCGCTAATGACATTGGCGACGACCCCACTTCCACGAGGGTCGCTGTGTAGGTCCTGGGATTAGGACATTAACACAGGATTTGGGGAGGCCGATTTTGAGTCACACCATAGCAAAGACAGAGGAGATGAAGGTAAAATCAGGACAGTAAAGATACGAAATGAAAATAGCAAGAGCTTTATTTCCTAAGTGTAGACTGCCTTCTGACAGGCAATTACACGACTCTTAAAAATTAGGCTATTAAACAGAGATCTTTTATGTGAATAAAATGACAAACAGGAATTAAACCTTTCTGGAAAATATAACCAGAACAAAACAAACAAGTAATAACGCAGCGGCGTCTCTAACCCTCGGTGGCTGCTTCTCCAGACTGAGAAGGGCTTGGTCCTCGGGGAGAGTGAAGAGGCGGACCCTGGAAGTAAAAAAAAAAAAAAAAAAAAATTAAGCAAATTTGGGGCCAGAAGATGGTATAATGGTTATGTCACTGGACTCCTTGATCACGATTTGAGTCCTGGATCCAGCAGCTTAAAGCTCACGCCGGGCACATGTGCATGCATGCCCCAAATCCCAAGAGGAGAATGGAGGAGAAGGGATTGCAGCATGGCCATTCTCCCTGGGGGATGATTTCTCACTTACTGTCTCTCTCTGTGTCTCCGGCAAGTGCACAAGCCCTATAGCAAAAAATCTCTATTTAAAAATAATTTTTCAGGGTAGGGTTCCCATATTTTGGATCCTGTTGACTTGATTTATTTTATTTATTTAATGAATTGCCAGAGGGCACATGCACTTGCCAGAGAGAGAGAGACAGAGAGAGACAGAGAGAGGAGAGAGGAGAAAGTACCTCACTGATGGAGCCTGGTCACTCCACAATCCCTTCTCCTCCATCTCCCCATCCTGTTGGAATTTGGGGTGTACAAGCACAAGTATCTGACAGTTTTTTTTTCAAACTGCTGGAGCCAGGATTAGAACTGTGGGTGGCCATGTGAGATGTGGCTCCCTTAACCCCTAGGCTACAGGGCCGGCCCAGAGTCATGGTGACTTTAGTAGTAGGACACACAAACACACACAGTTCAAGCCTCTGGCCCTGAGAGTCTTTGTGTCACTTTGGGACTCTGCAGAGAGCCTCCCCTTAGGAGAAAGTCCCTTGACCTCAGACCTCTGATCTTGTGAATTACCCAGAGTGGCCTTCAGTTGTTGCCAACAGAAAAGTGAGCTAAAGCAGGCATGAAGGATGAGGGGAACAAAAGAAGGGCACAAGAGAAGTGAAGTTCGACACGTGAGAGCCTTGGACATTCAGCTAGAGGACCTCGGACTGGATGAAATAAAAGGGAAGTGACCATGACCAGAGGAAACGAAGAGTAAAACAAAGGGAGGTGAAAGACAGCACAGGCCTGGCGGCTGGTGGGTGGAGAGCGGCCACACTGGCCTGGGAGGCTGCCTGTCGAGGCCCCGGAGCTCCTGGAGGAATGACCTCACTGGCTGCAGCTCAGGAGGCTGACGTGGAGGGCCAGGCGGCGCAGGGAGGTTCCTCCTGGGCCAGGGGACAGAGCCTGCTCCAGCCCCGCTCCAGCCTCAGAGGCTGCTATGCTCCTGGGCCTTGGGGGGCCTGGCAGAAGCCCTGCCTGGGCGCCTTCCTGTCCACACGGCAGCCTTCTTGTGCTGGAGTTTCTAGGTCAGCCTCTCCGTTTTCTGCAAGGGTACCACGCTGGTGCCGTGTTGGGTCAAAAGCCTCCCCTGCCCTTCCCTGCTCCGTGTACCCTCATCTTCGCTAATGACATTGGCGACGACCCCACTTCCACGAGGGTCGCTGTGTAGGTCCTGGGATTAGGACATTAACACAGGATTTGGGGAGGCCGATTTTGAGTCACACCATAGCAAAGACAGAGGAGATGAAGGTAAAATCAGGACAGTAAAGATACGAAATGAAAATAGCAAGAGCTTTATTTCCTAAGTGTAGACTGCCTTCTGACAGGCAATTACACGACTCTTAAAAATTAGGCTATTAAACAGAGATCTTTTATGTGAATAAAATGACAAACAGGAATTAAACCTTTCTGGAAAATATAACCAGAACAAAACAAACAAGTAATAACGCAGCGGCGTCTCTAACCCTCGGTGGCTGCTTCTCCAGACTGAGAAGGGCTTGGTCCTCGGGGAGAGTGAAGAGGCGGACCCTGGAAGCCCTCCTCTGTATGCCTAGGTGGGAGCTGACTTCTCAGGGCTGACAGGGGAGGGTAAGCCCTCAGCACACACCAACAGCTGCACCAGCAGCCGGGGCACGGGCCGTCTCCCTGTTTTCTTAGATTGTGTCTTGGGGACAAAACAATGTAGTCATGTCCTGTGATGTATACAGCAGGCCATCTGTCCCCAGCCATTCTGCATGGGAACGTCCCTGCCAAACCTCCAAGTTCCCTCTTCCCAACTTGGCTACTGTGCTCTGTTTTCACAGCCTGGAACACAGAGCAGTCAGGACTTATTCTGAAAGAGAAAGGGTGTTCGGCCGTCCAGAGCAGAACTTACAAGCTCGGGTAGAGTTGCAGGGGAGAGAAGAGAAAGCTGGCTAGGTTTCCGAGAAAGCCTTTCAAAGTCCTGTTCGGAGGTGAGAACGGCATTTGCTTAGACTCTGAAGTCAAGATGTTATTCTGCCTTTCTGCTTCCTTGAGAGTGGCTCCACGCTGCGCGTCGGCCACTGGGACCAAATGAGGTGCTGCTTTGATTTGGGCTGAAATTCGCGTGGTGGTATTCATTTCGTGAGCACCTGATGGGTGCAGGGGCTGCCGGAGCTGGGGATGTGGCTGCGTGACCCTGCTCTGGCCTCTGCGTGCATCGTGGAGGAAGGAGAGTGCACGTCCTGGGTGTACTCTGCCACCCGTGAGCCATTTATGACCGCAGCACTCCCAGCACCCACTGTGTGGAGGGTCGCCCACAGCAACCGATCCTCCTGCCCACTGCACTGTGTGCCCTTCAATGCGATTCAACTCTTTTTTTTTTTCTCAGAGATTTTTGCTATAGGGGAGTGTGTTCACTGTAGAGACAGAGAGATACAGAAAGGGAGAATTCAGGGACCAGCAGTTAGCGTAATGGCTGTGTCGCTGGACTCCCACGTAGTTGACCGCGGTTCGAGTCCCAGACCCACCTGGTTAGCACTGACTCAGGTAAGTTTGACAGGGTTTATTATGAATAACGAAATGTGCTTTGCTCACCCACACCCCTCAGGAAATGCTAAGGTTTTGGAAGCTGTGTGCTAGGAGCTGGGGCTGAAGATCAAACATTAATAGATATTTTGTATTATGTCATCATTTCACATAGCTAAGTGACTTCTGGAATGTTCTCAAACCTTCGCATCTCTTCCTCCTCGCCTGTCACATGGGGACAATGAATGACATTATACTAGCATCATCCTCTCACTCAGTGGTCACTCTCTGAGGGGCTTCTCATCCCGTCCGCGATGGTCAACCTGAAGCGAGGCCTGCTGCCACAAGGCGCAGCTGGAGAGGCTGTGGGGGAGCCAGCTTGCTGGCTGCACTGTCAGGGCCTAGAAGCCCCAGCCTGGAGCTGGCCCATGGGAGCGTCAGCTCTGCCCCGAGGGGCGCTGGCCTCCTGTGAGCACCGTACTGGTTGGTTCCACCTGGGCGTTTCGTCCCGAGAACCCCCACGTCTCGTCCTGCCTGACTGTAACTCACCGTCCGATATCAAACGGCTGAGTACCTGTGCTGACGAGCCCAATGCGGCTCAGGGACAAGGCGTGCGTGGGCCCCCAGGGCCTTAGCGAAGGCTGCAGATCCCATCAGTGCAGTGTCCCTTATCAAGGCATCGGCTCGTACTTGAGACCCAGGGAAGGAGTCAAGGGGGCTCTGCAGGAGGGAGTGGGACAGCGACATGCGGGGTGGAGGGAAGGCAGGAT
>NW_006159460.1:76180-78358 GCF_000334495.1 Tupaia belangeri chinensis | reverse complement strand
GCCGGGTGGGGCCTTGTGAAAGGCCTGGTTTTTCTTTCCCCCCCCCCCCTTTTTTTTACTTTAAAATATTATTTATGTATTTATTATTATTTTTTTAAACAGAGCCTCACTAAGTCGCTCTCCTCCTGCCTCCTGAGAAGTTGGAGCTGGAGGCTCGTGCCACTGGTCCGACTGCTCAGGGTGCGCTGGGAGGGGAGCCCGGCCTCCCGTGTGGCCTCGGCCTCCCATAGAGCAGCACGCACCAGCATGGCGCCTCGGGGCCCTGCTTTCTGTCTCTAGAGTCTCTTCTCCCACCAGCTGTCTCCAGTTCTGGCTCTCGTTGGGTCTTTCCAGATGGAGAAGTAAGATACTCTCCAGGAAACAGAATGAGCCGGCACAGAGGGGTACGAAATTAGTTATCAAACAAAAAGACAAGAATCTATCGGAATGAACAGTGAGGAGAACACGGCCATTGCCGCCTACCAGAATATCTGCAACTCACAGTGACTGACGTCTGCACGCACTGGCAGCAGTATTGTCCGTCTTAGCCGTTTTGGCTGGGAGGATGGCTGTACCCAGCCAGGGGTGGCCCAGCGGTGATGAGTGATGAGTCTGGAGGTCGCCTCTCCCCTCCTTCCCCACACGCCCTGCCCGGACTGGGGGTGACTGTAGCTGCTGCCTTATGATTTAAGGTTTGTTTCTTGAGAAAGAGAGGCCCTCCAACAGGGTTTTCATGCTGTGATAACCCCAGCCTCAGCCAGCATTGGGCACACGTGATCAGTGGACATGCACAGAGACCTTGGGCACGACCATGGGGGTGGGTCTCAGTGTTGGGACACCACCGTGCCACCGTCTGGGCCCGCACCTGCCTCTCATTCTTCCTCAGCTGTGCCCATCTAGCCACTAGCAGCTGAACTTGTGTTTGGCCACACTTGTGCCTGGTGATTGGGCAAGTCCAGGGGTACCCAGCCCTAGGGTTGAGTAGACACCCCTACATGTCCATGGGGCACAGACTGAGTGTATACCTGCTAAGTAATAAGGGTTATTCTTTCCAACTCATATTTCTTACTCTTAATAAACTTATTTCTGTTACGATGGTGCCAATTTTTATTTTTTATGGCTATTTGGTGGCAGCCACTGAAAGGGAATTTATCTTAAGTGTACTCATCTTGGTTGGAAAAATCTATGAAAAGTGAGTTCCCTCAATTTCTGCAATACCCAAAGGTCTCCAACTCAGAGTTGATGTCCAAAGATACCCAGGGATTCCCATCTTGTGGCCCACCAGAGATGTAAAGAGGGTATTCAGAAAACAATTGGACTTAACCTCCTGGAGATTCCTGTTCTCCTTGCCACCCGTCTCCACACCTGTTCGGGCATCACGAGGCTCCACGTGCTTTAGTAACCCCCGGACCACGTCGTTTCTTCAGGCCAGTTCACTCTGGAGACTGCCTGGCTGCCGCTGGGAGGGGAGGATGCCAACACCTCCACGGTCACTGCCATCTCTTGTCTGTGCCACCTCCCCCTCCCCTTCCATCTCATTGCTGGGGCTGCCCACGGAGCCTCAGCCGTCCTTGCGGTCAGAATCCCCACAGGGCGCCCGGACTGGCTGTTCCCGACAGTCAGGTCTGTAACTCCAGCGAGGGCTCCTGAATTCAGGAATCAGAGACAATGTGAAAGCTTGACCTAAGAACGTTCACTTCACATGGCATTTTCCTTAGAGTTTTTTATTTTTAATAATTACTTCTTGATTGATAACTTTATTTATTTATTTATTTATTTTATTTGTTATAGGGCACTTGCACTCACCAGAAAGAGAAAAAGAGAGAGAGAGAGAGAGAAAGTGAGAAAGCAAGCTGTCAGATCTGGGACTTGAGCCATGGCTGACCATGTGCAAGCCCAATGCCTTAACCACCACACCACCTGCCAGCCCTCTTCCTTAGAAGTTTTAATTTTTAGAGAATTAGAAAAGTTTCTGGGCATAAGAATAATTGAAATCGCCTTGAAGAGAAATGGTATGGAGTTGGGGGGGTCAAAGTCATGCTCTGCAGGTAAACAGAACCAAGTCACGACCCGGCACCTCCCTTGCCTGGTGAGAGACCTTCAGCAGGTCCTGCGGCCATACCAAAGCTCTGTTGCATCTTTAGAAGCAAGAAGAATAGCGCGCATCACTGACGTGAGGATGCGTGAGAATGCACGGCA
>NW_006159460.1:69922-76170 GCF_000334495.1 Tupaia belangeri chinensis | reverse complement strand
ATTCCTGGGCCGGCCTGCAGGAAGCACTTAATAAAAGTGAGACAAACGTGTTGTGGTTTTGACTTTACGGCCATGAAAGCACGTTCTTTGCTCCCTGTGAGACATGTCATCAGGGATTCTCCTCCTACCCACTTGCGGTCGATGCAGGTGGATGCAGGGAGGTAAAGGCCAAGAGCCCTGCATGACCCTTCTCTCCAGTTAGGGTGTCACCAGCCTCTGACCCAGATGAATGTGTCCTCCCAGATTCAGTTTTGAGTCCCAGGCTCCAGTACTCCGGAGGCGACTGCCTCCTCCCAACAGCCCTCCCTGGCTCCCCTTTAAGCTTGAGATGAATCTTACACTCTGAGTTCACACGAGGCTCTACCATTCTTCCCACCCTTGCTGCCACGCCACCCCCACGGACCTCTGTGGCCACACTGCCGTTACCACACTCACCGTGGAGCCCCAGCCTTCGGACCTCTCTGTCTTGGCTCCCAGGGCTCTCCCTGACTGGCCCATCCTCCTCCCACCACAATGTCTCCCACTGGGGAACTCTGGATCAGATCCCTGTGGGGCATTTCCTCCACCTCCCGCTCACCTCCCTGGGTCTCCGCAGCTCTTCTCAGCTGACACATACATGTACAAAATACATGCACACAGGGGATTTCAAAAAGTCCATTAAAAAGTCATTGAAGTATGAGTTTATTTTGGAGAAAAATGTCTGAAATCCATATGTGATTTTTCCATGAAGACCCCTCCACATTGCTTTAGCTCAAGCTGCTATAACAAAATGCCTTACACTGGGTAAGTTCTACACAACAGAAATTCTCCTTACAGTTCTGGATGCTAGAAGTCCAAGGTCAGGACACCAGCCCACGTGGTATCCGGTGAGAGCATGCTCTGCTCTCATTGACACCTCATTGCTGGGTCCTTCCTCACATGGCGGAGGGTGCGGGAAGGAAGGGCTGGGGATGGTACTGCTCCTTAAATTGTGTCCGAGGTCCCAATTCCATCTGCGAGGATGAGTCACTGTGTAATAGTGCCACCTCTTCAACCACCAGCTTGGGGGTTAAGTTCCAACACATGCATTCTACAAGGACACAGGCATTTAAGCTATAGCATACATGCAAAGTGAGTGTATTCATCCAGATGTAAGCAGATCCATACACACACGCATGTATTGTGTGTCTGCATGTGTGTACACATTTACAAATCTGGATGTGAGCTCCATGTAGGTGGGAATGTTGTTCTGTTCACCTTTAGTTAGTCTCATAGTTTACCCACCTGAGTGCTGGCCCTGCAGTGCAGTTTTATGAAACATACAAATAAATATTATTGAAATACTTTTCAAATCAAAATATAAAATTGAAGTACATTAAGATAAACATAATTTTGCATAACTACATGAACATTAAAAATAGGATATACAACTATAGATATATTGATACTCTAGACATATCAATGCATAAATATACATAAATACATTTTTTCCAGATCAAAACCTGAATTTGTCCTAAATCAGGTGGTGAAAGATATGAAATGCTACCTCTATATTAAAGCAGATTTCAGACGAACAGATGGAGTAATGGTGACATCGCTAGACTCCCATGTAGCTGACCGCTGCTTGAGTCCAGGACCCAGCAGCTTAAAACTCATGCCAGTTGCATGTGTGTATGTGCCCAAGATCCCGAGAGGAGAATGGAGAAGGGATTGGGGCGTGGCCATCCCCCTGCGGGGTGATTTCTCACTCTCTGTCTCTCTGTCTCTCTCTGTCTTTCTGGCTAGTGCATGTGACATATAGGAAAAAAATCTCTAAAGAAAAATAATAAAAATTAAAAAAGCAGAATTCTCTTTATTCATGTGTCACCTCTGAAATCTCTTTTGTTCAATGACTACATTGTCTTGTGCCGGTATCACTCCATTTTAATCATATCTTTATATCGTGCTTTGATACTTGGTAAGGTAATTCCCTTCTCACTCTTTTCGCTTTTTAAATTTTATTGCTATTTTTGCATGTTACCTTTTCCATATGAACTTGAGAATCAACTAATTAAGTCAATTAATTCCTGCCAGAGTAATCCTGATTGGGATTACATCAAATTCATAGATTAATTAGGGTAAAAACTGATGTCTTTAGAATAAGACTTTGTATCCTGGGGAATCCTGTATTTCTCTATTTAGTTTTTAGATTTTTCAGTGAGGTGTTACAGACGTCTATGAATAGCACATTTCTGTGTATATTTAAATTAATGTGTTTATGATTTTTAAAATTATTGCAAGTAAGATATTTTTAAATTTTTTTAGTGGCAAATTTCAAAAGTATATACAGCTTGAGAGGGGAATATAAGAAGCCCTTCTATACCCACCCCTAACCTCAGTAATTATTAACTTATGACTAAAATCACTCTTCATCCCAACTGAATCCCTCTCTCCCTGCCCAATTCTTTTCTTTTCTTTTTTCAGAGATGTTTTTGCTACAGGGCGCGTGCGCTTGCCAGACAGAGAGACAGAGAAATAGAAAGCGAGAAATCACCCTCCCAGTGTACATGGCCACGCCGCAATCCCTTCTCCTCCATTCTCCTCTTGGGATCTTGGGCACGCATGCACACGCGCCCAGCGTGAGTTTAAGCCACCGGGTCCGGAACTTGAACCGAGATCGACTACATGGGAGTCCAGCGACATAGCCATTATGCCAACTGCTGGTCCCATGTCCAGTTATTTTCAAGCATATCATGTCCACCCTGAATCCACTTCATGTCATTTCCACCAGGGCCCTTTCATGTTCATCTTAGGTCTGAGAACTGCTCAATGCTCTCATTAGTTCTGAGGTCCTGGAGCTCATTTACTTTGCTCGTCCAGGTGAAGACCCTTTGCACTTTATCCCTCCAGCTCTCAGTAGGGACGTAACACCAGGGAGGTCCCACATATGTGGATATGGTGGATTCAACACGAAATGCATTCCTGACTACGTGTTGTGATCGCATCTCAGCTTGCTATGTGCCGCACAGAGGTCATTGGGACCTTACCGTCCTGTGACCCCTCTGGCAGTTCGAGCCAGCCCAAGGCGGCCCTCAGACACATGTTCAGGTTTGGTTAGGGACATGCCGGCCCCCTGTGCTGTTTAACATTCTGTGGATGATAGCTTCCTTGGCCCTGGGGTCTGAACGGCCCCTGCCACCTGCCTGACCCTGGTCTCAATCCTCTGAGGTGGGTGCCTTGTGTTTATTCTCACAGAGCAGCAGCAGCAGCCAAAGTGGGACAAGGTTCACCTGAGCACAGAGCTGAGCACAGTCTGGCTAATAATTTATGTGGCGTTTCTCTTGCTCCGAACCTGAAACCACTATTCAGCCTTAAAACAGGAATAACATATGCAAATACAGCAGGCAGAAGCAAGCACACCGCACACGCCACGCTTCAGTCTTGGCAACTCGAGGCCCACCGGATTTTATTATAGAAAGGGAGAGAGGCTTCATTTCCTCTGCCCATGAGTCTGTAGAAGGAGCCAGAAACCTCAGCCATAGCCTGGCATTTCTCTGGCAAGAGTACAAGCTATTGCCTATCTTTAGACCTGGCCCTCGGAGACATCCTGGTCAGCTCACAGCAGCGAGCACACAAAGCCAGCCTTCCCTGAAAGCGCTTCACCGTGCTCGCTGGTGTCAGTTTCAGGTGGAAGGTGTGCCCTTCCCAACCCTGCTCTCCTGTCCAACAACCTGTTACGGATGTCAGCTACGCACTAACAACCTCCTCTGGACTTCCGAATTTGCTACTGAGGATCATCGCATTCTGCTGCTTCTTGGGGACTATAGCTGTGTTTCTCTGCTCGAATGTTGCCCTCTCTTGGGTAAACCACTGAGAAGAGGTCTACGCAGGTCTATGCACACCTGATCCACCCTGAGATGTGACGTTAGGGTCCTCAGCCACCATACAACCTGACAGGCCTTGGTGATAAAGCCTGTCCTCACGATACACCCCAGCATCCCTGGCTCTGCTCCCTCTCCAGTTCCTCTCTGGCTTTGAAAAGGCTCTTTTTGGTTCTCTTATCCAAAATGGAATTGGCTCGGTCACATCCCCAGCCTGGGAAGATTGAATCTCATTTAAAAAGGAGCTGTTATTTAATGAACAGATGGCTGAATTTGAAATCTCTAAATAGGGGTTCAGGGCCTGCCTGTACAACTGACCGGGTTAGCCTGGTGGGACTGGAGCTCTAGGTCAATGGGGTAACAGTTAACTGGGACCTTGCTGCAGGAGTCAGGCAGCACTGTGGGTGTGGTGTCTGGCAAGAGCTGCAGTTTATACCAATATCAGTAGAGCAGTATCCGGCGAGCGTGCATAAAACACGTTGCTGGTGTTAAAGTGCGGAAGGCCTGCTGTGCTGGCTCAGGAATAGCCACCTTCCCCGGGGCTCCTCCCGCTCACACTGCCCTGTCCCTAGCCCAGCCCTACCCCCACTGTCCTTCCTCCAAAGGGTTAACACCTGGTACCATTCCAGAGACACTCAATTTTCTGCCTCTGGCTCCAAGCAACACACATTTATTTTCAGCATTAACTAGAGCTTAACCTCAATGTTAAAAATTAGAAGATGCAGAAATTAAAATTGGCCACTTTAGGCAAATTTTCTCTCCCTCTCTCTGCAAGTGTGAATTACTGCTTCTACCTTCCGGGTAAGATGAACTGAATATAATAGCCCTGGTCTTGTTTGTGCAGATAAAACACTTCAGATGGTAGGAGGGGGCTAAATTATGTGTTTTAAAACTCCCTGAAGCCAAAATTCAAGAAATGTGTAATTAAGTCCCAGCCTTATCAGACTGGAGAAAATATATATTTTTTAACTTTCCTGGGGTTTAAAAGCTATTTGGAGGCCAGCCAGGTGGCGTGGTGGTTAAGCCAGCTGTATCCCACATGGCAGACTCTGTGGTTCAAGCCTGTCACCCAGTAGTTTGAAAAACATGCCAAGTACATATGTGTGCATGCCCAAAATCCTGAGAAGAGAATGGAGGAGAAGGTATTGTGGCATGGCCATCCTCCCAGGGGGTGATTTCTTTTCCTCTCTGTCTGTCTCTGTCTGTCTCTCTCCCCGGGGAGTGCAAGCACGGAGATAGCATATTGAGACCCAAAGGCAGCTCAGTGGTGAATTGCTGTGCTTGAGAGGATGGGTAGCATGGGGAGGTTCTGTGTTTGCATCCTGAGGCCTCCGTGAGGATGCCACGTATGCACGTGCCTGTGATCCATGGCTGGCTGAGGTGGGGGGAAGATTGGGGCATCAAGAAACTGCTGGGTAGGACCAGCAGGGTTACATCACTGGATTCCCATAGAGTGGACTGTGGTTCGAGTCCTCAATCTGATGCCTTAAAACTCATGCCAGATGTATGTGTGTGCGTGCCCAAAATCCCTAGAGGAGAATGAGGAAAAGGGAGTGCAGTAAGGCCGTTCCCCCTGGTGGGGAGGTGATTTCTCACTTTCTGGCTCTCTGTCTCTTCCTCTCTCTCCTGTGAGCATACGAGCCCTATAGCAAAACTCTCTCTAAGAAAAAAAGAAAAAGAGACACTGCTGGAGGTGCTATCTCTCTGTCTCTGTATCTTTGTCTCATTCATGGAAGAAATAAATAAATGTAAAAAGGGGAATAGATACATTGAAACCGCAAGGACAGCTGTCAAATGGTGAACAAGAGTCAAGGAATATGGCCATGCCTCTGGGGGTTTGTACTCTCTCACGAGCCTCCTATCAATGGCAGACAGAGATCACCCTTTCTCTGCGGTATCTCCTTAGGTTTTGTGGTAGATGAAAACCTTTCAACCACTGTGCCTGGAAACCATGGCATTCAGGCGTTGCCCTCCTTCCTGGTGGAGGTAAAGCTAACCGGGGCCATGATAGTCATCGAGTTTAATGGTTAGGTGACATTTCAGCACCTCCTGAGGACTGTTCATGTTTCTTTATGGATGTGACTCCACTAAAAGACGAAACCTTTTAAGAACAAAATCATAAAAAAGAGCATATTCTTACATCACTCGGATGTTGTATTAGCTCCTAGGTCTGCTGTAACAAATCCGCACACACTTGATGGCTTAGAGACAACAGAATTTTGTTGCATGGTAGTTGGAGTGGCTGGATCCCACATGGCTGACTCCTGGTGGCTTGAAAAACATGCTGGGTGTCCCGCGCCGAGCGAGGCGGCGGCGGGCGGAGGGGCCCTGCGCCGGCCCACATGGGCCCGGCTGCAGACCCCCGCCACCCCCGGGACCCGCGCCAATCGAGGCTGCAGCGGGCGGGAA
>NW_006159460.1:64501-69114 GCF_000334495.1 Tupaia belangeri chinensis | reverse complement strand
GGGGGGGGAGGAAGGTATGGAGGGCAACCATGGATGCCAGGGACAATGGGGGAGGAAGATGGGACATAGCAGAGGGTGGGGGATGGGGAATCAGGGATGGCAAGACAAAGGGCAGGGTATGCAGGACGTAAGAATTGGAAAATTATTTGCTGAGAACATGTATGTGGAAGTGCTTGATTGAACCAATGCACAGTGTATTTTGGATGGAAAATTCATTTGTGCGTTGTGATGGTGTAAAGTGAATTAATAAAACAAACAAACAAACAAACAAACATGCTGGGTGTGTGCATGAATGATCAAAATCCCAAGAGGAGAGAAGAGAAGGGATTGTGGCATGGTCTCTCCCCGGGGCAATTTCTCTCTCTCTCTGTCATTCGCCAGCTAGCACATGCACCATGCAGCAGAGCTAAAAAAACAAAACATAACAATTTGGGGCCAACAGATGCATGGAAGTTAAGGTAGCTGGATCCCACGTGGCCAACTGTGTCATTCAAGTCCTGGACCCTGTGACTTGAAAAACACACTGAGTGTGTGTGTGTGCCCAGGATCCTGAGTGGAAAATGGAGAAGGGGTTGCAGTATGGCCATACCCCAGTGGTTGCTTTCTTGCTTTCCTTCTCCCTGTGTCTGTCTCTGGTGAGCCCACCTTGCCTATAGCATAGCAAACAGAATTTTATTCTTTCACAGTTCTGTAGATCAGAAGTCTGAAGTCAAGTTGTCAGAAAGGCCATGCCCCTTCTGAAGGAATCTTTCCACACCTTTCCCAGCTTCTGGCAGCTCCACGCATCCCTCCGTGGATGGCGGAGCAGCTTCGACCTCTGCCTGTGTCTTCTCAGAGCCGTCTTCTCCGTGGCTCTGGGCACCCCGTCTTGCTCTTTTCTGTGAATCAAAACGGGGCCCTGTGCTGACTTGTGTTACACTCTAGCGAAAGCGATTGGAGGGAGGATGTGGAAGGGATGCTTTTCTCACACTCGCTGCCTGGTAACAGAACCCGGCACAGGATCCTGCTAGAATGTAGCCTTGTGCAAAGACCACTGCACCCGACGCAAAGACTACTCTCTGCCCGGACATCTGCAAGGACAGCCAGCCACTGCCAACCTCGAACTGACACCCGCTTGCTGCTGATTTTGGTAGCCAAAGATAAACTGTCCCCAAACAACCACAGACTCCCCTCTCTCTCTCTACTTTCTGCTCGTTTTTTTTTTTTTTTTTTCCGCATTTAAAAAACCTGCCTAAGGATTGTAAGACTTGGGTGCACGAGTCCGGGGCCACCTGAGCGTGTCCCTCCAGATGGCAGTGGGCTGCAGGCCTCAGCCTTGGTCCTGTGCTTCTCATGCCCTCCTCCAGTTCTCTCAGGTTGGTGTCTCTTAAAAGGACATCCATCGTCAGACGAGGACTATCCTGAATGCAGGATGCTCTCATCTTGCGATCCTTAATTGTATGTGCAAAGACCCTTTCCTGACTTAGGCCACATTCATAGGTGCCAGAGATGAGGACGTGAAGATACATTTTCGAGGCCACAATTCAACAGGCTGTAGAAAATCTCAGGGAAATACCTCAGGCGTCTATCTGGGGAGAGCACCAGGTATCAGGAGAGGAAGGGGGAACATTGCTCCTATTTCATCTTTAAACAATTTAATATTTTGAGTCCAGCAAATCTCTTACTTGTTAAATATTAAGTAAACAAATAAATGTAATTTAAAGTGAAAAAAATGTGGTATCATGGGACCAGCACTTAGCATAATGGCTATGTCGCTGGACTCCCACGTAGTCGACTGCGGTTCACGTCCCGGACCTGGTGGCTTAAAAACTCACGCCGGATGCGTGTGCGTGCGTGCCCAGGATCCCAGGAGGAGAATGGAGGAGAAGGGATTGCAGTGTGGCCATCCCCCCTGGGGGGTGATTTCTCACTTTCTGTCTCTATGTCTCTGTCTGTCTGTCTGGCGAGCGCACGCGCCCTATAGTGGAAAACCTCTCCAAAAAAAAAAAAATAGAAATGTGGTATCATCAGTTATGATGTCAACTTAGATCCATAACACAGTTAAAGCCTAAAGACAAAATATACGAACTCTTAATCACGGCCATGAAACACACAGCAGTAAGCTTTTCAGTTTTGCTGTAGGGTGTGCTCGCTGGAGAATGACACAGAGAACGAAAGTGAGAAAGTGTCCCGGGGGAATGGTTGTGGCACAATCCCTTCTCCTCCATTCTCCTCTTGAGATTTTGGGTGCATGCATGCGCGCGCACACACGCTTGGCACGTCTTTCAAGTCGCTGGATGCAGGACTCAGATCGTACAATTGGCCATGTGAGATCGAGCTGCCTTAATCTCCACACCGCCTGCTGGTCCAGCATTAACATTTTTTTAAAAGGAAAAGAAGGTTTAAAAATTTGACATTCATATTTACATATCACAAGCTACATAAAGTGCTAGCAAAAAAAATAATAATAAAAAAACGTAGAAACATAGAGCATATTGGCCCAGGGGCCAGCAGGTGGCGTGGTGGTTAAGGGCACTGGACTCCCACGTGGCTGACCATGGTTCGAGTCCTGGACCTGGTGGCTTGCTTTCTCTCTCTCTCTCTCTCTCTCTCTCTCTCTCTCTCTCTCTGTCCCACTCTGGTCAAATTAAAATAAGTAAATAAATAAATAAAGTTAAATAAAATAATTCTTCAAAAGAAAGCATATTGGCCTGGTGATTTTCTACGACTCCCATTGCCACGTATCTGTCGCATCGGTGAAAGAATTCAATGGCACGTAAGGAACGCTCTCCTGTCCTTTCTTACTCGCGTCATTCCCCTGTGTCAGCTGACCACTTAACTCCGACAGTGACGTCTTAGAAGGACAGGGCAAAAGAGCAAAACTCCTTTCTTTCCTTTCAGTCCTTTTTCACTATCAGCAAGGCGGAAGTAGAGAGCGTTTGTAGAAAATGTGCGCGTCCAGCAGTAAGAGCGGCGGCCGAGGTAACGCCTGGCAGTGCTCCGCACGCTCTGCAAGCGCGGAAGGGTCCACGTCACACTACAAGCCACGCCCGCACAGTCCTGGAGACTCTGCGTGTGTGTTAAGTGCACTTTAAACCAGAGCTGCGCACAGGAAGAGAAATGGTAAGATCTATGCTAATTTAACATCTTATTCCTTTTTTACTTAAGAATGACATTAAATAGCAAATAGAGAGCACTAGAACAAATGAGAGATCATGGAGAAAAGGAAAAGCCTTGGGTGCTATTACATTTCATGGCCCTTTCTCTCTGCTTTTTGAATGGAGACCCAAATGTTCATTTTGCAAATGGCATTGCGCCCCTGCAGGGAGCTGTGGCAGTGTCCTGAGTGGCAAAACGAACACTTGGGTGTGTCCTCCTCTGGTCTAATCAGCTGTGGATGGAGAGTCAGGTTATACAGAACATGGCTGCCTCTGAACGAGCCCGGGACTTCCCTGGAAAGTTCTGTGGTGGCCAGTAGGTGACATGGGTTGAGGAGCTGGACTCCCACACCAACCAGTTTGAGTCCTAGACCTGGAGGCTTGAAAATCATAATGGCTGTGTGTGCATGTATACCTAAAACTCCAGGAGAATGCAGGAAAAGGGTTTGGGGGAGTGGCCGTCCCCCTAGGGATGATCTCTCACTTTCCCCCTCACTATCTCTCCCTCTGGCAAGCGCAATCACTTTATGGCACAAACCTTAAAAACAAACAAAACCAAATAACACACACACACACTAAGGTGCTGTGGTTTGAGTTCTTACACCTGGAAAACTCGTGCTGTGACCTGACGCCCGTGGGGTAGTGCTGGCAGGCCGGGCTAGTAGAAAGTGCTTGGGGCAGGTGAATGCTGCCCAGTGTGATTAACGCCGGCCCCTGCAGGGCTCAGCAGCAGTTCCTGCCAGGGGTGGTGGGTGGTTAGAAAACCAAGATGGCTGAACGTGGTGGCTCCTCCTTGTAGGCCCGTCTCCCTTTCCTCTTCTCTCAGCCATGTTGGGGCACACTCTTTGGACTTTCCAGCCACTGGAATTGACCCAAAAAACCCTCTTTTCTTTACAGATCAGCCAGTCTCGGGTGTTCTATTAGAGCTCCATGAATGGACACAGGCAGGAGGGAAGGCCGCTGTGAAAGCCATCGCACTGGGGAGTCCTCTGCTCCCTCCCGTGGGCTACCTGTCGCACTGACGGACTTCAGACGCTGTCATCCCAGCTTCCAGGAGAGATGTCTGCTCGGCCTGTTAACTTCAGAGTGTCAGTTTCCAACTGTGTCAGAGAAACTGACTATTAAATGGGGTTGGATTCATTACTGGTCTAAACTGCATTTTTCACATCCTAGGCTTTGCATTAAAGTGACCACTTATTATAAGTAAAGGCAAAGAATGAAATAGATTGAGAGAATGTAAACATTTCTTTCTTCCTTTTCCATAAAAAAATATTTAGCAGAGGGCATGTATGCTGGGCAGAGAGAGATAGAGAAAGAGGGAGAGGGAGACCCCCACGCTCCCACTGGTCATGGTGGAGCTGTAATTCCTTTTCCTCCATCTCTCCATTCTGTTAGGATCTATGCATATGTGCACATGTACCCAGTGTGTTTTTCTTTCTTTTTCTTTCTTTCCTTCTTTCCTTCTTTCCTTCTTTC
>NW_006159460.1:61495-64311 GCF_000334495.1 Tupaia belangeri chinensis | reverse complement strand
CCTTGCTCCTCCATTCTCCTCTCGGGAGCTTGGGCACGCATGCACACGTGCCTGACATGAGTTTAAGCCACCGGGTCCAGGACTTGAACCGCGGTCGACTACATGGGAGTCCAGCGACATAGCCATTATGGTAACTACTGGTCCCCTCCCAGTGTGTTTTTCAAGTCACTGGGGCCAAGAGTTGAACTGCAGTAGGCCACGTGGGATCTGGCTCCCTTAACCACCATGCCGCGGAGTCAGACTTAGCGTATGCAACCATTTCAGGTGAAGCTCAGCTCAAAGAATTATTTCAACAGCAGAATTGCCATGTAGTCATTCAGAAAAAAAAATTTTAAAAAGGATCTCAATTAAATTCTAAGACTTTAGTTTTTTTGTTTGTTTTTTGCTTTTTGTTTTGTTTTGTTTTGTTTTCAGTTTTGTCTTTGTCATTTCGACATACAAAAACCTTCGCTTCTCTTTCATCAGCAGCAAGTTCTAACTTTCCAAGCACGCAGCACCAAGGATGGGGCTTCCCTTTCCGGCTGTTTCTCCAGCCGGGAACATGCCCCTGCCTGGGTTGTCAGGACCATCCATGAGCACATGACAGTGCATGGGCCAGGAGCCCCACTTCGCCTGCCCACCCACCCACTCTCACCCCTGCAGGCACGCTAGGGTTGCAAGCAGCAACTAAGATGGACGACGGTCCAGTCTTAATCCTAGTATCAGAGAGCAAGCCCGAGGGCGAAGGCAATGCGGATTCCCCCGCAAAGTCTCCCGGGCGGATTTTCTGGAAGCCTTACCATCCCGCAGGCTATGCAGCTCTTGGCAAACCCTGCTCTTTCCAGACAAAGGTGAAAACTTGGACTCATAGGCTCCCCCCCACGCCCCCCAAGTTGGGATTGGTCTCTCTGTGAGACCAGGAGACCGGGGTGACCTCTCTGGAACCCCAAGGCTTGGGCTCCCTGCATTCCCATTTCTCTTCTCAGGTCTCTGAGCTGGACCCCAGTGCCAAGTTCATGATGTCATCCTTGCTCACCTGGGGCCAGGGCCGAGATCTGCTTTCAGATCGTAAAATTCAGTGCACCTGGGGACCACATAATCGCTCTGGTAAGACGCGAATTACGTCAGCATGGGTGATTCATTCTCGAGATCTGAGTCTGGGCCAGGATCTGACAGCACAAATCAACTATCTCATATCTCAACTGCTAGCGGACGCCTAGCTCGAAAAACAAAACGTGGCTTTAGCTTTCCTTCTGACTTCAGTCTAAACTAATACATATGTGTAGGCATTCCAAATGCCTCGTGGGACTTTCAGACAAAGGCGACAAAAACCCGGGGGAACAAGAGCTAAACTGCATTTCTCAGGTCGAAAACTGCATGGGCGGCAGGGTCAGTAAGAGCGGTGCCAAGGGCACGTGATGGAGAGAAGCTTTGACGCACAGACAGTACCGTGCGACCTTAAGCAGCTGACTCCCACCTCTGAGCTGACCTTCCCTTACCTGGGAAATCGGGATAGCCACGCCTCCCTCACAGTGCTGTCAGGACTAAGGGAAGCTGTAACAGCCCCGTGCTCCAGGCTCAGTGCAGGTTCGGGACCCACTGGTCACACTCTCCTCCCATCCAAGAGACACCGCAGTGGTGCGGGAATCCGGCTTCGCCTGCACCTGGCGGCGCTCTGCTGGTCGGCTGCGAGGCTGGGCTGGGATTGGCTCCTCCCAGCCTTAGGGGCGTGTCTTGCTTCGTCTCCGCCCATCACAGGGTCGCGGTCCTCCTCCTGCTGGAGCGATTGATCCTGGAAATAGCAGGTGAAAGCCAATCAGCAAAGCTCAGCGATTTCTCTCCATCCAACCAGGGAGAAGTTGTGAGCCCTGGTCACTGTGGAAGTGTCCTGTGACGCTGAGAGAAGCCCCTTTCAACAAGACTCGGGGCAGATGAGGGTGAACCAAAAAATAACCTGCAGAAAACAGACAGGGGTCTTGGAAACCAGCGGGAGCCGGATGTCTCATCTCTCTGACCGCTCTGCAGCCCTCCACTCTAATGTGGGAGCCCCCAACTCTGGGGCCACAGACCAGTACGGGTCCATGGCCTGTTGGGAACTGGTCAGGAGGTGAGTAGCAGGTCAGTGCGAAACTTCATTTGCATTTACATCCGTTTCCCATGGCTGGCATTACCTCCGCCCCCTGTCAGATCAGTGGCAGCATTAGCTTCTCATAGGAGCAAGAACCCGTGAACTGTGCAGGTGGGAGATCTGGCTGCGTGTTCCGTATGAGAATCTAATGCCCGATAATCTCAGGTGGAGCTGAGGGAGTGATGCTAGCACTGGGGAGCAGCTGCAAATACTACATTATGGTGAACTGTTAATTATTTCATTGTGTTAATATGTTACAATTAGTAATAATAGAAATGAAGTGCTCAATAAATGTAAAGTGCTTGAATTGTCCCTAAACCATTCCCTAGCCCTGATCCATGGTCCTCCATGAATCTGGTCCTTGGTGCCAAAAAGGCTGAGGACCGCCAATCTAATGGGATGCTCTATAACCATGAGAAATGACAAAGAAGACCTATGTACACTGTAGAAACACGTCTAAGCTATGGGACCAGCAGTTGGCATAATAGCTATGTCACTGGATTCCCATGTAGTCAACCGTGGTTTGAGTCCTGGGTGGCTTAAACTCACTCTGGGCGCATGTGCGTGCGTGTTCAAATCCTGAGAGGAGAATGGAGGATAAGGAATTGTTGTGTGGCCATCCCCACGGGGGACAATTTCTCTGTTTTTGTCTCTCTGGCAAACACACATGCCCTATAGCAAAAATCTCTCTCTAAAACAAAACAAACAC
>NW_006159460.1:50116-61448 GCF_000334495.1 Tupaia belangeri chinensis | reverse complement strand
AAAAAGAAAAAAAAAGAAAAGAAAACACAGTTTACCAAGTACTGTGCTTACAGTACCATTCAGAACTGGACTATTGCTTAGCTGACTTTCACAAGTGAGTTAAAAATTAAGATATTTTGGATATTTCTCCCTAGGGCGGATTGCTGGTGTCAGAAGGCATGTGGGAAGGCTCTGTAGTGGTCAGCCCTGCTCCATGCTGCTCCCCAGGCTGGCTGGGGTGCCCTCCGTATTCACTGCAGGATGCTGTGTATCTGAGCTGCCTAGTGACTTCTCTGTGTCTTCAAATTTCATTGAGTCCAAAAGATTCGGGGAGGGATCCAGATAGTAGGTGTCAAAATGCATCTTGATTCCTGATAATTAGCAGTCAGAGACTACTGCTTTTGAAAATTAACACAGAGAACATTAATAGCTGCATGAAGTGGTACTACAGAGAAGAGGGCTAGCTAGGGAACCAAGGACTTCAAAGCGAATCAGATCACTGTCAGGAAGAGGAGAAAATGTTACAAGCTTTCTCTCCCGTGTTCCTTAAAACATTCAGGAAGATCTTGCACCTTTGGGAAGGCCAAGATCAGGCGAGAATGTGCTGAAATTAAAACAACAATAGTGAGATTTTAAATGCCAAAAGGAAGCAGATTTGATACTGCAGAAAAACAATCAGTTAAGTAGATGACCTGCATCAGAAATTCACCTTGTACCTAAAAATAAAAGTCAAAGTTATAAAAAAGAGGAGGAAATGAAAAGGATTAGGGGGGGGAAAAGGGACATGACCTACAGTTCAAGGAGACCCCATACATGGTGCCAGGAAGTACAGAACGAGGGGGCAGGAAGTGTTGAACAAGTAGGAACTTTATTGAGCTAAATAAAGAATGTGACCTTCAGCATGAAAAGATTCTCAACACCAAGGCAAAATTAATTAAAAGAGCCAAACCCCTGAGACTTAGCATTGTGACACTTTCACATTTCAGGCACAAAGCAGGGATTCATATTAAGTGGTGGAGGACGGAGGTACGAGCAAAACCACAGCAGAAGCAGAACTCAGGTAACCCACAAAGAACCCCAGAGCAGCCTGGCTTCAGACCTCTCTGCGGAATCAAAATCCAGCAGGCAAAAGTCGTGTCCTCAGAATTCTGAAAGAAAATGACCGTGCAGTGAAAGAAACTGCCTAGAGAATAAGGGTCGAGGCGTTTGGACAAGGCAAGAGAGCAGCTGGATGTTAGAAATATGGAACAAGACCTCCTTAAGAATCCTATCCTCATGCATGCAAATTTCAAAGCACTTCTTATAAATACAAATGCTGGTCAAAAAGAGAAAAGGATACACATTGGAAAAGAAGAAAAAAATGTAGCTCAACTGTGAAAACGTTTCCACATCAGTAAGCAGAGAGATGGTGGCAATTTTGTTTTAGCGGCAGTCAGGTGAGAGCTCTTTGTTCTAGGCATCCCTGAAACATGCTTGCATAGATATGTTGAGAGCAACTGCAGACGCTGACATGCTGAATTTTTGCATCATGTCCAGAAATAGTCTCAGGAAGCACCCCAGTGCATCCCCTCCTCTCCAAAGCCTCTGGGCACATAGATGTTGTGGGGGCAGCCTGGCGTCGGCGTTTTCGCCTGGAGGGAAGCTCAGACCTCATGACTCAGCAGATGTGATGCTTAATTGGGGAGCTGCTATCTCCCTGGCAGAAAGCAGCGAAAGAATCCCATTTGGCTCACCTTGCTTATGGTTCTGTTCCAAGACGGGGGAGCTCAACGGTCATGCCCCGCCTGAGGTGAGGACGCCGTGGCTGAGAGCATTGCTCAGAACCCCGCCCTGGTGCTGCCCTCTGTGTGCACCCTCCCCTCCCCGAGGTGCAACCTGCACCCGAGAAGCAGATTTGCTCACCGTGACCCCAACACCCATTGCGTTTCTACCTTCTGACCTCTGTTCATTTCATTCCACATCTGGAGTCTACTTTAGCTCAACCTGCACCCGAGAAGCAGATTTGCTCACCGTGACCCCAACACCCATTGCGTTTCTACCTTCTGACCTTCATTTCATTCCACATCTGGAGTCCACTTTAGCTCTCTCTCTCTCTCTCCTTTTTTAGTTTTGCTATAGTGTGTGTGTGATCAACAGAGAGAGAGAGAGAGAGAGTGAGTGAGAAATCACTCCCCCGAGGGGTGGCCACTCCAGTCTTCTCTGGATTTGGGGCATGCATGCACACACTCCCAACATGAATTTCAAGCCAAGAGATCCAGGACTCAAACCACGCAGTAAGTCATGTGGGATCCAGTGCCTTAACCTTCACGCCACCTGCTGGCTGCTAGCCTCTCCTTTTTTTAAAAAAGAGATTTTATTTTTTTCTCTCTTTCGTACCACGTGTGCATTCATGTGACACACACACACACATAGGCACCCTTGACAGGGTCTGAGCATATTGCAATCCCCTTCCCTCTGCCCTTAGTCCCAGCTCCAGCTCACGGAGATTTGGGGCACTCATGTACTTGGTACATTTCAGACCGATTCGGGATCTGAACCTGAGATGTGCCACAGCTTCCAGTGCTGCGGGTCAGCAGCCGCTGTCTGGGCTGGCCAGGGCCCACCTTCCCGATGTGATGCATCCAAATCTGCCCAGGCACGGGATACCTGCTGTGTGCTGTAACCATACTGGATGGGTGGGCAGCGGGGACCCTGGAAGCAGCATCCTCCCCCAGCCCACGTCCTTAACTCCTAGCCAGGACACAAAGCCAGTGTTGTAACACCTTTTCCAAAGGAAAAAACCTCAACTTTTATTCTCCAACTTCTAGTTTGCTTCTGGTCCCCGGACATTTTTACTGCTTATCTAACTTCTCATCTGCTGACAGCTGGTGCGTTTCGAGCTGGCTCGGTGCCTCCACATTGTCCCCGGGACTCTTGACGTCCCTGTGTCCTCAGAGGTGGCTGGGCCAGGTCCAGAGCCTGAGGGCTTTGTCCTGCTAAGTCTCTGAGATAGCACTGGCCTGTTCGGGGTGCCTTGGGGACAATGCCCCAGCCACACACCCTCACCTACCTTTCCTTCTTAGCCCAGCAGTCGGGTCCCTGCCACCCTCACCAGGCTGGCCGGGCCACCTCGGAGCTCATGTTCTGATTTTCTTTTTTCTTGGAGAGGTTTTTGCTATAGGGTGCATGCACTCACCAGACAGACAGAGAGACAGAGAGACAGAAAGCAGGAAATCACCCCCCAGGGGGGGATGGCCATGCAGCAATCCCTTCTCCTCCATTCTCCTCTCGGGATCTTGGGCACGCACGCACACGCGCCCGGCGTGAGTGTAAGCCACTGGGTCTGGGACTCGAACCATGGTCGACTACGTGGGAGTCCAGCGACATAACCATTACACTAACTGCTGGTCCCATGTTCTGATTTTTTGAGCACTGCTTCTTCCCCCATGAGGCTCAGCCCTCGCTCTTATCCCCACCCTCACTCCAATACCCTCCCAGGGAGACCTGCCATATGCTGGCATGGATCCAGCCTCACGAATCAGGCCCCTTCTTCAGTGTGGACCAGACATGGTTCTGTTTTCTTCCCTGCCCTGGTTGGATCTTGAAGTCCCAGTGGATCCCGGGCAAACCACTGCAGGGTGTCCTGTCTGTCCTATTGGGGAGACGGAGGCCCACCCAGAAGTGCTTTGAGGGCCAGGGCTGGACCATTTCTGAAGACAATTCTTTGTCACTTATTCATGGCTGTTTCTGGTTCTCTCTGACATACTTAATCCTCCCACTTCTAGGTCACTAGCAGGAAGCTGGGCTCTGCTCCGGGTCCCCAGTGACTGTCCTTTATCCCCGACCCGAGGATGCACTCGCTGGGAGCCAAAGTGGGCTCGGGTCTTGGCTCTACCTTCAGGAATGACCTTGGACAAAGTGTGGAACATTTTTGAACCTCAGTTTCCTCATCCATTATAGGAAGAGAATACCGCCAACTTCTGGGACTATCGTGAAAATTAATTGAGTTGAAATGTAACGGCATAGAAGAAATTCAGAGGATGTCAGTTCTCTTCCTTTCCCGGGTGTGTCCCAGGGCCCTGATGCTGGCTGTTCAGATCGGGACCCAGAGACGCTGGTCTTGATTTTTAAACGTAGTCAGATTGACGTGAAGCTGTCTTCCATTTGTAAAATACTGTTATTTATAAGGCACACAGAACTGCAAATGTTATTTTTCATCTTCTAAGGTACACCGTGATGTGGCTGTGGATAATCCAAAGTGGGAAATTTGATGTAATCAGATTCTGAAAGACGCGCTCTGCCCTGGCCTTCCGTGCCGCTACACGGGGCGTTCGGGGTTATGCGGTAATTGGTGGCGAACATCCTGCAGTTCAAAAGACACAGAAATCGGTTACATTTAATAGGAGGGCGAGTGGGTGCTCACTGAGAGGTCGGAACCATGGGGAGAACAGGATGTTTTGAGATATGGAGATGAAATCTGGCTGAGAAACAGGCAAGGTAAACGGGACGGCGTTCTCTCGGCGGAGTCAGAAGACATTGATTTAAATGGAAAGTAAAAAGAACAGCTGTAACTAGACTGCAGCAGATGTTTCTTCATATTCTACAGTTAGAAAACGGCTCACGCGCCACACGGACGCCTTCCCGACGTGAGCTCCAGCTCCAGACTGTGACCGAGCTCCCAGAGAGGTGCTGCTCCCCCTGCACTAAAAGCGTCAAGGTGGTTTTAACTCCAGCTAGGCCCCTGCCCCATTGCTCCGAAGCCTTGCTCTGATTATATTCTCAATTTATTAGTACTTTTAAAAAAGAAGACTGCATAGGGCCCAGCTAGGTGGCATGGAAGTATAGGTGACATGGTTGCTAAGGTGGCTGGATCCCGCATGGCTGACTGCTTGGTTCAAGTCCTGGACTTAGTGACTTGAAGGGCATGCCAGGTGCATTTGCATGCATGCCCTAAATTTCAAGAGGATAATGGAGAAGGAATTGTAGAGATCACTCTCTCTCTCCCTCTGTGTATCTCTCTCCAGTAAGTGCATTCACCCTATAGAAAAAGAAAAAGAAAGAGAAAGAGAAAAAGAAAAAGAAAAAGAAAAAGAAAAAGAAAAAGAAAAAGAAAAAGACTAGGTAAAGCTTGCAAAGGCAAGGTTGTTGACATAAAACGAGGGCAAATAAATCCCTGCAGATCTGAAACAGCTGAAAGAAGGCAATGTTCCCTGAGCCTCTAATCCATGCAATTCAAAAGACAGAGGCGGAAGTCTCAGAGCATTATGTGCGGACACTTTTTTGGACAGAGAAAACAAAGTGTTGTCTGCAGGGTTAAAGGCCAGGGAAAAAATCATTAGAACCGCAGTCTTTTGTTGTTCTTTAGGAGGTGATAAAACAGAGGGCAAGAGTCATTATTAAAGGACAGTTCCTGAAGCTCTGCTTCTGAGAAGAAGGCAACTGGAGAGCAGAGACTCCCTCAGGCAAATGGTGGAGTCTGAGCTGTCGACCCTCCGACCCTCCGAGAGGGAGTGCATGGAGCCCTGGGATCTGCGGAGTTGACGACTGAGAGGGCTCTAGAAAATGAGGGAGAGTGGTCGAACTCGCAGCTCTACTCAAACCGACAGCAGCGAAGTCCCCAAAGCGTCTTTGTTAGCAGATCGAATGAGCTAGCCAAGTCCCCTGAAAAGATTTGTCACATCTGAGGTCACGGAAAGTGTAAAGAGAAAAACTTCTTAGAATCCTGAATGATTTATTGGACGCTTTCTTTCAGTGTCACTTCTGCTGAACGTCCAGTTCTCTCTCTCCACCCAATGGTCTTGATTGCAGAAGACTGTGGCAAAGGGGTGGCCCTCAGTTTACTGGAACTCAGGAGGGAGAAGCTGACTTTAACTTAACAGCAGTACACGGTAGGATGTGGACTGGCAGACCTTTCTTTTCTGCTACTAGAGAGATGGTAAAATGGCAAAAGGTCACCAAAAAGGAAGATTTGATCCTTCTTTTTTTTTTTTGAGAGGTTTTTTCGCTATAGGGTGTGTGCGCGCACCAGACAGAGACATAGAGACAGAAAGCGAGAAATCACCCCCCCAGGGGGGATGGTCACGCCGCAATCCCTTCTCCTCCATTCTCCTCTCGGGATCTTGGACACGCACGCACACGCGCCCGGCGTGAGTTCTAAGTCACTGGGTCTGGGACCCGAACCACGGTCGACTACGTGGAAGTCCAGCGACATAGCCATTACGCTAACTGCTGGTTCCCGAAAGAGTTGATCCTTCTAATCTCGTTAGTTGAGCAGAGACTAAGCAGAGACTGAACCAGCTATGTAAGAGCTTACATTGGGAGGAGAATGTGTGATGCATACCTGGCATATCCATGGCTAAAGGGTTTGGGAGGCATGAGACCCCCAGCAGCATAATCTGGGTCAGAATCACACGGGGCGCATGTGACCACGGGCTTCAGGTGACCTAAAGCTCTAGTGAGAAAGTTTCGGTTGGTGATGTATCTGTGGAACAATGGCCCACGGAGAGCTGATCTCCTGGCTCAGGTGTGTTTGTTTTAACCTTTCCCAAGTCTCCAGGTCACCCCTCTGGGAATCTAATGAATGCTATGACCAGTTTTTCAGAGCTTGCACACACAGATGTAGCACATGCTACACGTAATTTGAGGGGGTTCGCCTGTGCCCTGAAGTAATTTCAAGACTCCTTGTAAGGAAGAGTAACAGTATTATGAGGGGCCAGCAGGTGGCATGGTGGTTAAATCACTGGACTCCCACATGGCCAACTGCAGTTTGAGTCCCAGACCTGACAGCTTGAAAGTATGCCTGGCACATGTGTGTGCATGTTCTAGTTCCTGGGAGGAGGATGGAGGGGAGGGGTTTGTGGTGTGGCCATCTCCCTTGTGGAGTGATTTCTTACTTTCTCTCTGAAAGCACATGTGCTCTATGGCAAAAACCTAAAAAACAAACCAAAAATCAAAAAAAGAACAGTGTTATGGTAACAGGGTTATTCCCATCTTACAGTGGGGCAGAAAGATTTTGGCGGTGTCCCCACACAGTGAATGAGTTGGCAAAGTCTGTGAGGTAAGCGAACATCATTCCTGTAGCAAACGAACAAGCCTGACGGATAGTTCTGGGCAGTTACTCGGCTTGGCGTTGGAAGACGGAGTGCAAGGTGGAGCGAGGCGTCACTTCTGTCGCTGCCTTGACCCACGTGCTAAGAGCCTTTACGTCTTGAATGCAGAGAAATTAAAATATAAAGCTTCCTCAGAAAGCCCATAACACAAAAATAACAATGTTTTCCAAAAAAGCACAAATAAACTCCAAATTAGGAAAAGAATCGAGTGCAATCAATTCAGATAAAGTACAGTGAGGATTGCTTTTGAAATGCCCCGTCACGTGTACGAAGGCAGTCATTAATCACTTTGGACAAGCCATTCATTCTACAGAAGTGGGGTGCTTGGGGAGCCAGATCTCCTAGATAGCGTGCGGGGGTTTGTGAGCCAGTCAAGGTCTGCTCAATGTGTCTTCACACAAAAGAGCTCCCCTTCAAGCCCTGGAAGCAATCTGTATTATAATTGGAAAGATACAGTTCGGTACAACCAAGCCAGCCTTTTAAACATCCTAGGGTTTACGTTTCTGCGGGTGCCAGGGCAGGCCTGGTGTCCCAGTTTGGCAGTGCTGGCTTAGGCCTGTGGCCCAGCAGAATTAGGAGTGTCCCAATTTGCTCTGAAAAGTGTTGTAGGTGGACGATAAACAATTCGGTCCTCTTATTAAGTGGTAAGTGGTAAGGACTATCTCTAAATGGCGAATCTATTGGGTCACTGGGAAAGCCATGACATACTGTTTCTGTTTTTCTATGTGTCATGACTTCCCCGATGACCCAAGAGATTTGAATAACTTAAAGGGAATGATTTGGTGATGGATTCATTTTCAAATGAATTTTCCTTACCTGTAATTTTGTAAAGGACCAATATTTAAGAAGTGTCACCTTAGAAAGTATTTTTGATCTAATTCTGCTGCAATGATATTTCTATGTTCTCCATACTCAAAACACAGCAAAATTAGAAAGGTACTGAGAAAAAGCATATGAAGGCTCTTCAGAAAGTTCACGGAAAGGTATGTTATGAAAAAGCTATGCGTGGATTTCAGGTTTTTTTCTGCACCAAAATCAATTTATACGAGCTCATCAAAGCATATCTAAACAGTGCCTCGTTCCCGAGACAGTAAGCAGGCTAAGACAGCAGTTTCCGAGAGCCCCTGTGTGGCTAGCCCTGTAGCGCAGAGGTTAAGTGCTGTGTAGAGAGCTGGGTCCCACATGGCTGACCTCGGTTCAAATTCTGGCCCTGGCAGCCTAAAAAACACACTGAGTGTGTGTGCATGCATGTCCAGAATCCTGGCAGAGTAGAATATGGAGGAAGGGGATTGTGGCGTGACTAAGCCTCCTTACTGGGGAGAGCTTTCTTTCTCTCTCTCTACTTCTGTGTACACACGTGTGCATGCATGTGCCCTCTTGCTCTCTGATAGAAGAACAAAAAATAATAAAGAAAAGACAAGAAAAGAGCTCCTATCAGAGTGACATGAATTCTGCTAAAATAAATGCAAGAACAAATATCAAATTTGAGGTGAAGTTTGGATAGAGGAAGTGTAAGGCACTGATTTTCGTGGAGACAATACCTTGAAAGAGGTCATCGGTTTACAAATGGACAGCTCACTTAGAAAAGGGATTAGAAGGGGCCAGCTGGTGGTGTGAAGCCTGCAGGGTTGCCTGCACAGTTTGAGTCCCGGACACAGCAGTTCAAGAAACCTGGCAGTGTGTATACCTGTGCACCCCCAATCTCAAAAGATTGAGATGGAGAAGGGCTTGCAGTGTGACCACCTCCCACGGGGGCTCTCTCTCGAATGCACACCCCTCTGACAAATTAGAACAGAAAGGAGGGGAGGCTGAGAAGAAGCTGAAATGATGCCTGCAGCGGCAGACCATCCACATCGATTTGTGAGGAATTCGTCTTGTCCGTGCCCAAATTGAAGAGGACCAACAATCAACAGCAGAAACTGTAGCTACCCCCATGGACACCTTAATTAGCCCAGCTTACACAATTCCGACTGAGCACTAAAGTTGAGCAAACTTTCTGCTCGGTGGGTGCCAGAACTGCTGCACTACTTCAGCTGCAGAGAAGAGCAGAGCTTCCCATGGGAGTTTTAAACAAGCGGGATCAAGATCCCGAAGCATTTCCTCGATGAGTTACAACACAGCCTTACCAGTCCAATCCCGAAGACAGAGCACAGTCCAAGCAAGGCTGGTAGCAGCGGAAGTGGCGAAGAGGTCAAGGGCTCAGGTCATGGCCTCAGTGTTTGGGATGCTCAAGGCATTTCGCTTGTGGACTTTCTGGAGGGCCAAAGAATGATACCATCTGGTTATCACGAGAGTGTTTTGAGGAAGTGAGCCCAAGCGTTAGCAGAAAAGTGCCCGCAGCGCTTCACCGGAGTCCTTCCCAGCAGACGGCGTGCTGTTCTCCTTTCCCGTCAACGAGGCGATGGGTGAGCGCTTTCATGGGAATCATTAGGCATCCACCTACAGTCCCGACGTGGCTCTTTCTGACTTCTTTTTGCCCCCCAATCTTAAAAACAAAATCTTTAAAGGCACCCATTTTTCTTTAGTAGATAACGTAAAGCAGACTGCATTGGCCGGGTTAAGTTCCAGGACACTTGGTTCTCCTGGGATGGACTGAGGACCTTGTGCCAGTAATTATAAAAGCTCCTTGAACTTGATGAGCTGACGTTAGAAACAGTTCACGTTTTTGTTTTTTAGTTTACTATAGGGTGTGTGTTTACTGGAGAAAAGCAGGGATGGGGTGGGAGGGCTGGCCGTACCGCAACCCCTTCTCCTCTGTTCTTTTCTCAGGACTTTGAGCTTGCACCCACGTGTGCCTGCCATATTTTCAAGCTGCAGGTCCGAGACCAGAACTGTGGAGTCAGCCTTGTGGGATCCAGCCGCCTTAACTTCCATATCATCTACCGGCCCCAAAGTTTACTTTTTAAAATGTGTATCTTCTGAGACCAGCAGTTGGTGTAATGGCTATGTCACTGGACTCCCATGTAGTTGGCCACGGTTCAAGTCCTGGACCTAGTGGCTTAAACTCACGCTGGATGCATGTGCGTGCGTGCCCAAGATCCCGAGAGGAGAATGAAGGAGAAGGGATTGTGGCGTGGCCATCTCCCCAGGGGAGTGATTTCTCGCTTTCTATCTCTCTGTCTCTCTTTCTTTTTGGCAAGTGCATGCGCCCTATAGCAATAAAACCTCTCCAAAAAACAAAACAAGAAAAAAATTTTTTTTTTATCTTCTAATTCCAGTTCCATGAACTTTTAAAGCCCCCTCATATTTTATATGGAATCATGGGGTTGTTTTTTGATAAGCTTTTCTACCAAACAAGCCACAGAATTCTCCTGGAACTTAAACTGACTAAGAAATTAATAGTAATCCAGTAATCATGGGACCAGCAGTTAGCGTAATGGCTATGTTGCTGGACTCCTATGTAGTTAACCATGGTTTGAGTCCCAGACCCGGTGGCTTAAACTCATGCTGGGTGCGTATGCATGCGTGCCCAAGATCCAGAGTGGAGAATGGAAGAGAAGGGATTGCGGCATGACCATCCCCCCTGGGGGTAGATTTCTTGCTTTCTGTCTCTCTCTCTCTCTCTCTGTCTCTCTGGTGAGTGTGCGCGCCTTATACCAAAAACCTCTCTCAAAAAAAAAAAAATAGTAATCCAGTAATCTAATTTTGTAAGAGGAAAATCAGGGAAAACAAACATACAGAAGTCTAATTCCCCTGAGGCTACCATGTTGGAGAAGCCACCCAGAGACTTCCCGGTGGACACTGGCCCCTGAGAACCAGCTGCCAGCCACCCTCAGGACAACACCAGCTAGCTGACCCTCATTAGTTGCAGCCTGTATTTGCAAATTGATCTGCTCTCTAGAATGTATTTGTGACCTTCACATCAACACTTGCAGCATGTTTCTAGTTATCCATGGGAATGTGAAGAGCGGCAAAAGTCCGAGTTCCCCAACATGTTTCCAGCTGAAATGAAGCACGGTGGCTCTGCCCTCTTGTTAGAGGGCTCAACGTCGCACACAAGGGTCCTTCCGTGGTCCACTTAGTGCCCTGTTTTCCACACTTCTGAGCTGTTGTGGGTGGGTTTGCTGTTCCAGTGCCCACAGGCGTGGTGCTAAGAGCATGAAGCCCGCCACGGGCCTCCCAGAGGGAATCCAGGGGCCAGAGCAGCTTCGTCTGGGCACGCGAGTGTCCTGTGCTGTTGCTGCCCGCTCTGTGGATGAGCCAGTGAGGCCATGCTCTGACAAGGGGAGAGGGAAGCTGCCACTCTGAGTGAGGCCACGCAGAGG
>NW_006159460.1:42463-49769 GCF_000334495.1 Tupaia belangeri chinensis | reverse complement strand
GCCAACTGCAGTTTGAGTCCCAGACCTGACAGCTTGAAAGTATGCCTGGCACATGTGTGTGCATGTTCTAGTTCCTGGGAGGAGGATGGAGGGGAGGGGTTTGTGGTGTGGCCATCTCCCTTGTGGAGTGATTTCTTACTTTCTCTCTGAAAGCACATGTGCTCTATGGCAAAAACCTAAAAAACAAACCAAAAATCAAAAAAAGAACAGTGTTATGGTAACAGGGTTATTCCCATCTTACAGTGGGGCAGAAAGATTTTGGCGGTGTCCCCACACAGTGAATGAGTTGGCAAAGTCTGTGAGGTAAGCGAACATCATTCCTGTAGCAAACGAACAAGCCTGACGGATAGTTCTGGGCAGTTACTCGGCTTGGCGTTGGAAGACGGAGTGCAAGGTGGAGCGAGGCGTCACTTCTGTCGCTGCCTTGACCCACGTGCTAAGAGCCTTTACGTCTTGAATGCAGAGAAATTAAAATATAAAGCTTCCTCAGAAAGCCCATAACACAAAAATAACAATGTTTTCCAAAAAAGCACAAATAAACTCCAAATTAGGAAAAGAATCGAGTGCAATCAATTCAGATAAAGTACAGTGAGGATTGCTTTTGAAATGCCCCGTCACGTGTACGAAGGCAGTCATTAATCACTTTGGACAAGCCATTCATTCTACAGAAGTGGGGTGCTTGGGGAGCCAGATCTCCTAGATAGCGTGCGGGGGTTTGTGAGCCAGTCAAGGTCTGCTCAATGTGTCTTCACACAAAAGAGCTCCCCTTCAAGCCCTGGAAGCAATCTGTATTATAATTGGAAAGATACAGTTCGGTACAACCAAGCCAGCCTTTTAAACATCCTAGGGTTTACGTTTCTGCGGGTGCCAGGGCAGGCCTGGTGTCCCAGTTTGGCAGTGCTGGCTTAGGCCTGTGGCCCAGCAGAATTAGGAGTGTCCCAATTTGCTCTGAAAAGTGTTGTAGGTGGACGATAAACAATTCGGTCCTCTTATTAAGTGGTAAGTGGTAAGGACTATCTCTAAATGGCGAATCTATTGGGTCACTGGGAAAGCCATGACATACTGTTTCTGTTTTTCTATGTGTCATGACTTCCCCGATGACCCAAGAGATTTGAATAACTTAAAGGGAATGATTTGGTGATGGATTCATTTTCAAATGAATTTTCCTTACCTGTAATTTTGTAAAGGACCAATATTTAAGAAGTGTCACCTTAGAAAGTATTTTTGATCTAATTCTGCTGCAATGATATTTCTATGTTCTCCATACTCAAAACACAGCAAAATTAGAAAGGTACTGAGAAAAAGCATATGAAGGCTCTTCAGAAAGTTCACGGAAAGGTATGTTATGAAAAAGCTATGCGTGGATTTCAGGTTTTTTTCTGCACCAAAATCAATTTATACGAGCTCATCAAAGCATGTCTAAACAGTGCCTCGTTCCCGAGACAGTAAGCAGGCTAAGACAGCAGTTTCCGAGAGCCCCTGTGTGGCTAGCCCTGTAGCGCAGAGGTTAAGTGCTGTGTAGAGAGCTGGGTCCCACATGGCTGACCTCGGTTCAAATTCTGGCCCTGGCAGCCTAAAAAACACACTGAGTGTGTGTGCATGCATGTCCAGAATCCTGGCAGAGTAGAATATGGAGGAAGGGGATTGTGGCGTGACTAAGCCTCCTTACTGGGGAGAGCTTTCTTTCTCTCTCTCTACTTCTGTGTACACACGTGTGCATGCATGTGCCCTCTTGCTCTCTGATAGAAGAACAAAAAATAATAAAGAAAAGACAAGAAAAGAGCTCCTATCAGAGTGACATGAATTCTGCTAAAATAAATGCAAGAACAAATATCAAATTTGAGGTGAAGTTTGGATAGAGGAAGTGTAAGGCACTGATTTTCGTGGAGACAATACCTTGAAAGAGGTCATCGGTTTACAAATGGACAGCTCACTTAGAAAAGGGATTAGAAGGGGCCAGCTGGTGGTGTGAAGCCTGCAGGGTTGCCTGCACAGTTTGAGTCCCGGACACAGCAGTTCAAGAAACCTGGCAGTGTGTATACCTGTGCACCCCCAATCTCAAAAGATTGAGATGGAGAAGGGCTTGCAGTGTGACCACCTCCCACGGGGGCTCTCTCTCGAATGCACACCCCTCTGACAAATTAGAACAGAAAGGAGGGGAGGCTGAGAAGAAGCTGAAATGATGCCTGCAGCGGCAGACCATCCACATCGATTTGTGAGGAATTCGTCTTGTCCGTGCCCAAATTGAAGAGGACCAACAATCAACAGCAGAAACTGTAGCTACCCCCATGGACACCTTAATTAGCCCAGCTTACACAATTCCGACTGAGCACTAAAGTTGAGCAAACTTTCTGCTCGGTGGGTGCCAGAACTGCTGCACTACTTCAGCTGCAGAGAAGAGCAGAGCTTCCCATGGGAGTTTTAAACAAGCGGGATCAAGATCCCGAAGCATTTCCTCGATGAGTTACAACACAGCCTTACCAGTCCAATCCCGAAGACAGAGCACAGTCCAAGCAAGGCTGGTAGCAGCGGAAGTGGCGAAGAGGTCAAGGGCTCAGGTCATGGCCTCAGTGTTTGGGATGCTCAAGGCATTTCGCTTGTGGACTTTCTGGAGGGCCAAAGAATGATACCATCTGGTTATCACGAGAGTGTTTTGAGGAAGTGAGCCCAAGCGTTAGCAGAAAAGTGCCCGCAGCGCTTCACCGGAGTCCTTCCCAGCAGACGGCGTGCTGTTCTCCTTTCCCGTCAACGAGGCGATGGGTGAGCGCTTTCATGGGAATCATTAGGCATCCACCTACAGTCCCGACGTGGCTCTTTCTGACTTCTTTTTGCCCCCCAATCTTAAAAACAAAATCTTTAAAGGCACCCATTTTTCTTTAGTAGATAACGTAAAGCAGACTGCATTGGCCGGGTTAAGTTCCAGGACACTTGGTTCTCCTGGGATGGACTGAGGACCTTGTGCCAGTAATTATAAAAGCTCCTTGAACTTGATGAGCTGACATTAGAAACAGTTCACGTTTTTGTTTTTTAGTTTACTATAGGGTGTGTGTTTACTGGAGAAAAGCAGGGATGGGGTGGGAGGGCTGGCCGTACCGCAACCCCTTCTCCTCTGTTCTTTTCTCAGGACTTTGAGCTTGCACCCACGTGTGCCTGCCATATTTTCAAGCTGCAGGTCCGAGACCAGAACTGTGGAGTCAGCCTTGTGGGATCCAGCCGCCTTAACTTCCATATCATCTACCGGCCCCAAAGTTTACTTTTTAAAATGTGTATCTTCTGAGACCAGCAGTTGGTGTAATGGCTATGTCACTGGACTCCCATGTAGTTGGCCACGGTTCAAGTCCTGGACCTAGTGGCTTAAACTCACGCTGGATGCATGTGCGTGCGTGCCCAAGATCCCGAGAGGAGAATGAAGGAGAAGGGATTGTGGCGTGGCCATCTCCCCAGGGGAGTGATTTCTCGCTTTCTATCTCTCTGTCTCTCTTTCTTTTTGGCAAGTGCATGCGCCCTATAGCAATAAAACCTCTCCAAAAAACAAAACAAGAAAAAAATTTTTTTTTTATCTTCTAATTCCAGTTCCATGAACTTTTAAAGCCCCCTCATATTTTATATGGAATCATGGGGTTGTTTTTTGATAAGCTTTTCTACCAAACAAGCCAGAGAATTCTCCTGGAACTTAAACTGACTAAGAAATTAATAGTAATCCAGTAATCATGGGACCAGCAGTTAGCGTAATGGCTATGTTGCTGGACTCCTATGTAGTTAACCATGGTTTGAGTCCCAGACCCGGTGGCTTAAACTCATGCTGGGTGCGTATGCATGCGTGCCCAAGATCCAGAGTGGAGAATGGAAGAGAAGGGATTGCGGCATGACCATCCCCCCTGGGGGTAGATTTCTTGCTTTCTGTCTCTCTCTCTCTCTCTCTGTCTCTCTGGTGAGTGTGCGCGCCTTATACCAAAAACCTCTCTCAAAAAAAAAAAATAGTAATCCAGTAATCTAATTTTGTAAGAGGAAAATCAGGGAAAACAAACATACAGAAGTCTAATTCCCCTGAGGCTACCATGTTGGAGAAGCCACCCAGAGACTTCCCGGTGGACACTGGCCCCTGAGAACCAGCTGCCAGCCACCCTCAGGACAACACCAGCTAGCTGACCCTCATTAGTTGCAGCCTGTATTTGCAAATTGATCTGCTCTCTAGAATGTATTTGTGACCTTCACATCAACACTTGCAGCATGTTTCTAGTTATCCATGGGAATGTGAAGAGCGGCAAAAGTCCGAGTTCCCCAACATGTTTCCAGCTGAAATGAAGCACGGTGGCTCTGCCCTCTTGTTAGAGGGCTCAACGTCGCACACAAGGGTCCTTCCGTGGTCCACTTAGTGCCCTGTTTTCCACACTTCTGAGCTGTTGTGGGTGGGTTTGCTGTTCCAGTGCCCACAGGCGTGGTGCTAAGAGCATGAAGCCCGCCACGGGCCTCCCAGAGGGAATCCAGGGGCCAGAGCAGCTTCGTCTGGGCACGCGAGTGTCCTGTGCTGTTGCTGCCCGCTCTGTGGATGAGCCAGTGAGGCCATGCTCTGACAAGGGGAGAGGGAAGCTGCCACTCTGAGTGAGGCCACGCAGAGAGTGTGGCACTGACATCTCACGCGTGACGATGCCGTGGAAAAGCTGGACACAGCTGCGTTTGCAGTTGGGAGACAAAGATGGATAAAGAGGAGTCATGGCAGCCTGTTAGGAGGCCGAAAGCTGAAGACAGCCTGAATGGCAACCCTTCCCAGCCAGTGCTTCATTATAACTAACACAGTGCAGAAATTATTTTTAAAGCATATGTTCTATAAAGGAATATATTTAAACAGGAACACACAGAGAACAAAGTTGTATATTGATTGGCAGGCAGAAAGTGACTCGAGGCTCACGGGACCTGACCTGCATCCTGCGGGGCACCGCCATCGGCCTGGCCAGGTCAGCGCTCATGGTGGTTTTCTGGAACATGCCTCCTGCGATGAATGGGGATCTGCCGCTGTCAGTCTTGGCCAGTCCGTTGGCAGCTGAGTGCCGCTAAGCAGCCGAGGAGCAGAGGTGTCTCCTGAACCAGCCATGCCTGAATTCCTGACTCAGAGAACCTGGCAGAAGTAATAAAATGGCTGCTGTTGGTGCACGTGTTTGGGGATGGTTTGCGATGTGGCAATATGGTCATCAGAATAATGTTGATAGTCTGTCTTTGGTTTTGAACTGCAATACTGCGACATAGATGCTTTTCATCTTTCAGATGAGAAATTGAGATTCAGAAAGTTTAGCTCAAGGTCACGTAGTTCAAAGTGGTGGAGCATTGATTGGAATCCAGCTTTGACTTATTTATGCCACACCCTACGGCCTCGTCGCTGTACCACACCGCCCGCTGGGATAATTACGGCAGCTCTCCTCGTTTAACGGTTCAGTGTGATCGCCGAACAGGCCTCGCTCCGTTTTTCATGTCCCTCAGGTTGGGCAGGTATAATGATTAAAGAGACTGTAGAGCTCGTCCATTTCCACAGCACACGGGAGGCCTCCAGGAGCTGGAAAGACCGGGAACGGACTCCTCGGAACCTCCAAAAGGAACGCCAGCTGCTGGTCCCTCTGACTCTCAGAGGGGAAGTTAGGACGCCTGGGTTGGTTGAAGCCACTGCAGCGGTGATCATTTATCACTAAGTACAGGCGTCAACGCCCTACTCTAGGGATGCTGGAAGACTTAGAGGAACTAAGCAAGTTGTCTGGATCGGTGGCGGTCCCCACACAGAGATGACGGATGTGACCTGGTGGCAGGTCCATGCAGCTCCAGTTTATGCTAGTCGCCCCAAGGGTGCTGGTTCTCCACTGCGAACTAGCGTCGTCTGTGTCTTTGGAATTAGATGTGCGATGTCAGTACAGGTAGGAGCCAGAGGATGGCTTCCGTCGCCTGGAATGTGTCCTATCAGGGACAGTGTGTCATTGCCACTAGAATAACTCTATGTAAATGCAACGTCTGAATTTTTTGAGGGAAGGAGACAATAATAATGGAATTAAACTCACCATTATATAAAACTGCAAGGGCTGCATCTCCGTTCCACCTGGCTCCTTGTCCTGGGCAGTGTCAAGGCAGAGCTCAAACTTAGGAGTTTTCAGAAACTGCTGAGCCAGTGGCCATGAATATTCATGAAGTGTCAAGCTTGCTGGGTGCTGACACGTTGGCTCTGGAGCGTGATGTTCCAGGGTTTGGTGGCTCTGCCCTCTGTCCCTGCATAATGCCCTGGAGGGTGCCGCGACTTTAACTTCTCGGTGGCTCCATGTGCTAGGTTAGCATTACAGCTTCCCACAGGGCTCCACTCTTGCCACAGCTTTTGCCCAGTGCCTCCTGAGTGGAAGGGCGTGCGGGCATCTTCGCCAGCTTCCTTTTGTACAAAAGGGCCATATTTGTGTTTCACGCTGTGGCCGCTGTAGCCTAAGAAGGCTCTCGTGGGTGTCAGGAGGCGTGGGGCTGGGCTGGGCTGGGGCCCCTCACCCCACCCCCTCTTAGCAGAGCAATCCCACCTCTATCTGTTTTGTATTTTGAGCTTCCCCATGAGGTTCAATGTCAAGAGAGCCACGTGCTGCTGTAAAAGCTTGCGGACTGCTGACCTGAGAATCGACAGCGGCCGGACTTCTGGCAATCTGCTCGGATGGCCGGAATGACGTTACTGTACAGGGGTCTTCAGAATTCCACGGAAAGAGAAAATGATGGAAAAACTACACGTGAATTTCAAACACTTTTGCACCAAAATAAACTCGTTTTATGTCTGTTTTTCCATGGACTTTCTGAAGTCCCCTCACATACCAGACACTTTTCCATCATTAAATTTAACAGGACAAAACTCTGCCCGGATAAAGCTTGCAGTTTCATCAAAGTGAAATAGGACACCCTCGAAAATTGTAATTAAGAAACATTGGGGTGCTCCATATTTCTTGGACCCCCAAGACTTGGCGTTCGCCTTTGTGTGATTTCTCCACTCACACTGCGGGTTTTCTTACCCTGCCCTGCCACCTCTGGGACCCTCCACGAGTGTCTAGCAGCTTCCCCTGTCTCGCTGTTCCACCTGGGCCCCTCTGCTGACCCCTGTGGCCTAGAGGGTGGGGGATACTCCCGAGGGAGCATGGCTGAGGGCTGTCCTGGGAGAAGCGGGGTGAAGCCCCTTGCCTCTCTGCCACCCAGGTCTGCTGATTTGTTGAAAGGACTCCCCTGTCTGTCTTGGCTTCAGCTCTTCTCTCCTTCGGACAATGGCTGGCTCCAGGGGCTGGATCAGCGCCATGCGGGCTGAACC
>NW_006159460.1:36461-42344 GCF_000334495.1 Tupaia belangeri chinensis | reverse complement strand
TAGCCTGGCTGTCTTCTGGCAGGTCCTCTGCCAAGTGGCTCATCAGTCAGTCCCTCCCTGGGTGGGTGTCTGCAGAGAGTCCTGTTCGGTCCTCTGTTGCTGTGAGGCAGCTTCTGCTGGGGGCCCTTAGCCTAGAGGACACTCCTCTTCCCAGCTGCTCATGAGGGGACAGCCATGCTCTCCTTGCCTGACCTTGTCGCCCCCGAACGTCACTGTCATTCATATGACAGCCGCCCCTGAGAACCACAGGCGAGACCCAGAAGTTTAAGAAAGCTTACACAAAGTGTCCCTAGGCTAGTGGTCACTTCCATTTCCACACAGAGAACCAACGAAGCCCGATGTCTGAGTCACCCCAGGTCTAACCGAGATCAGACACAGCACAAGTCACTACTTTCTGGGCTTCCTGGGAGCGGTGAGGATGACCTGCCCGCATCTTCACCCCGGGCATTCCCTGAAGTCCCTCTGCACTGGCCTCCAGCTTTCTCTCCCTGTGCCCACCTCCCCCAGCTGCCAGCCACCCTCGGGACAACACCAGCTAGCTGACCCTCAGGTCACCCCCTGCAGGGTCTGCACTGTCTGTCTCCCGCTGCTCCCTCCTGGATCAGAGGGTGAAGGACAATGGAAGGTTGGACATGCTCCCCTGCTCACAGTCTGCAACGGGATGCTTTTCCATCCTGTGGCCAGAGTCAGCCCAGCCTCCTGCCCCCTCTGCTTTCTTTCCCCTGGGAAGACACCTTCTCTGCCTCTCAGCTACAGAGGCGGCTGGCCCTGCCAGGGCAGAGCTGCTGTGTGGTGGCCCTGGACTGACCTTTGCCCTCCTCCCTTAGGGATGACTCCTGGGGGCTATGGGGCTAGGAGGAGCAGCTGGAGGTGCATTTACTGAGTCTCCTCCGCGGGACGCATCTGCCTCCTCTGAGGACCCAATTAAAGAGAGCCCCTTCATCGAAACCCTTTCTCTTTAGTGAGGGACACCCAGAGTCCCCAGTCAGATTTAAACATAAACGGAGTTTGGTTTGGTAGGCAGCTCTTGCTGCGCGCTCCTGGCAGGTTCCGTGCTATTTCGCCCACACCTTCTCTCCCCTCTTTTCCTTTGGGCTCCTTTGGTAATGCCTGTGCTCAGGAAGGCTGCACCTCCCTTCACATGCCGATGACGTGCTGAAGCACTGTGTGTGTGTGCGTGTGTGCGTGTGTGTGTTGGGGGGTGGGTAGAGTTTGGGGGATGGAAGTGGCTCATCTCTTCCTGGAAAGGGCCCGGAGCTCCCTGGCAGTGAGAAAGGCACATCTGTCAATCTTTCGGCCCCCTCGCTGTGGCCAGGCTGACCCAGACCCTCTTCGCCTTTGGTTGGCAGTTAGATCCATGAAGGGGAGACAGGACTACAGCAGAGGACCTATGGTGGGCAGTCTGACGTGGACCTGGGTCCTGGACCAGACGCGGCCAGTGCAGAGTCCTTTGGGGAGGTGGTGAACAAGGGTGGTGAGTTTCCTCGCTTCCCGTTCTCGACTACAGTACCCCACAGACCTCAAGGGGACTCGGAGGAGGTACCTTCCTGCACGAGGGCTTCAGACATAGCATGCTGGCCCCCAGGAAAACTTGTGCTTCTCTTCTTCCTGGGCACTGAGCTCAACGACCTTTGCAGGCTCCATGGGTAGTGGAGTACAGGACTAAAATGGGCTGATGGAATGCGGGCGGAATGTCGAACGCCACTTCCAGGCCTGGCCATGGAATCGCCCCAGCAAGATGTTGTCTGTTTGTCTGTCTGTCTGTCTCTCCGCTCCCTCAGGACCTTCAAAGCCACATGTTGAAAATGGCAGCTGGGTCCCTCACAGAAGATGTGGAGTCTAGTCTGCCCTGTGTCTCTCTCCGACTAGAGGCTGAGCTGGAGATAAGGCAGCTGTGTTGAGGCACTAGGTTCCTGTGCTGCTCCTTATGCCAGTCAGTCCTCCCTGATAGACACAGCCTAGGTGAGCCTTCCCCACATGCTGAAGGGCCGGGCAGGCAGAGCCAGGGTTCCACCGTCAGCTGGCTTCATGGTCCTCAAGGTCCTGACTGCCCGTCCCAGCAAAAGGCAAGGAACATGGGAACAAGGTCTTAGATGGTATTTATTTATTTTTTTTGGAGAGGTTTTCGCTATAGGGCGCGTGCGCTCGCCAGACAGACAGAGACATAGAGACAGAAAGCGAGAAATCACCCCCCAGGGAGGATGGTCACGCCGCAATCCCTTCTCCTCCATTCTCCTCTCGGGATCTTGGGCACACACGCACACGCGCCCGGCGTGAGATTTAAGCCACCGGGTCCGAGACGCGAACCGCGGTCGACTACGTGGGAGTCCAGCGACATAGCCATTACGCTAACTGCTGGTTCCCAAGGTCTTAGATGGTATTTTCAGATGATTTCTGCCAAACGCCTCCCTGTTCTTCCCTTAATACAATGATCGTTCTTAGCTGAATATGAAAGTAGCCCATGTTCAGTGTAGAAACGTGGGCCATGCATAAAGTTAGAAAGGAGGAACTAAAAATCTCTTTACTTATTCAGAAATGGTCACTGGCAACAATCCGGTGTACTTATCTTTCAGTCCTTGTATGTATATATGCATGTATATGTCTATGTGTGTGCATGTGCATGTTTGTAAGATAACATACATGTACCTTTGTATATAGTAGGTCATTGGGAGAGTCATGACATATTTTCTGATGCAAAAATGTGTCATGACTTTCCCAATGACCTAATATGTAATATCTCATTATATGACCTATCTTGTGAGCATTTTCTCTTGTCTCTAAAAAACTTAAGAGGGTCAGCTGGTGGTACCGTGATAGGTGGGGTGCTCTGTGAGGCAATCCCGCGGTTCCTGGTTCAAGCCTAGAGACCTCCCTGAGTGCGTGGGCATGTGCTTGCCCATGGTCAGGAGTCGGGTGGAGGCTGGGGGTGGACTGTGCACCAAGGCTTTGCTGGGGCTGTCTCTCTCTTCTGTCTGTCACTCACAGAAGAAACAAATAAATAAACTTAAAAAACAATTTTAAACAAAGACTTGAAAGAATAGTGTTACTGGATAAGTAACATTCACCTAGTGGCTATGTTTTAATTCTGAAACCTATCGCTGGACATCTTATTATCTGTGAGCAGCAAACGGTGCTGAGCATCTTTGTATTCAAGTCTCCAGATACACCTTCAGGCTAGATGCTTAGAAGTGGAATTACTGGATGGCAGAATATGATAGTTCTAAGTCTCTCTTGATCCTATGGTTAAACTACTTTCTGGAAAGATGATATGATTTATACTCTCACCATCTAAGCATGCGGGGAGCTTTCTACAGAATTGAGAATACATTTGTCTAATTTTCTCTGTACGTTACTTATTGAAGGAGCGCCATAGAAGCAAAAATCTCATTCTGAACCACTGGTTCTTTTTGTATTCTAATAAGTGTTTTACTATCCAACTTTTTCCTTTTGTTTTGTCAAATTGTCTCTAAACTCTATATGGTAATATTTTTATGCCATCTCTAGCTTTTAAAACATGAGTATAATACATTCATGTTTTTGGTTATTACATATCATTTGAATTAATCTTTACTCTGTGTTTGCTACGAGCAAAGGTTTAATTTTGCTTCTTTTCTTTTCTTTTTTTTTCTTTCTTTCTTTTTCTTTTTTTCTTTTCTTTCCTTTCCTTTCCTTTTCTTCTTTTCTTTCAGTGAGGAGGTTATAGGTTCATTTAAAATCCTAGAAAAACAGAAGGGCTGTCAACTTTTCCTTCTCGCCCCCAATCTATGCAGTCAGTGTTTCTAAGGATTAATGGGGTGGGGGAGATCAACGAGGACGAGGGTGAGGAACACTGGGGGCTGGGAGTGGAGGACGCAGTGAGGACAGAGGGGAGGGGACATGAGTGCGTGAGAGTGAGGGGTTCTGGTGACTACGCAGACCAAAAGAAGGGGAAGGGGAGACAGAGCTGGGAATTACTCACCGGGCTTTGGGCATTATTAACACTTTGTTAATAATTTGTTGACTCTGGGCTAAAACTCTCACTGACTCCTTGGTTCTCTTCTGAGAAAAAATTATTCTATCTCCCCCTGCAATCTAAATGTATGTTCTTTGTCCCTGCGCTAGGCCTTGTGGTAAGTGGTGTGGACACAACATTGCATATCCACGTGGCCTTGCTCTTATAGGAGAAGATAAAGAACAACAGCAAAAATTGAAAAGTAAAGCTTCATCTTGTGATAAAGGGTAGCAAGGAAAGAGACTGAGTACTATGCTAGGGAATGCTGAGGGATGTATCTGTTATTTGCTGCTGTGTAACAAATTGACCCACACTTCCAACTTAAAACAGAAACAGCTAAGGGCTGGCAAGAGGCATGGTAGTTAAGGTGCTGGACTCTCACATGGTTGAATATGGTTGAAGTCCCAGACCTGGTAGCTTGCTTTCTCACGCTCTCTCTCCGTGGAGGGCATTGCATATGGAAGCCATCTTGAGAGCTGTCTGCCATCTTAGAAACCTTAGGCTTCACTTCCTCATTGAGCAAACCATTTCTCAGAAATCATGTGACCAACTGTTCCTAGGCAATGGGAGATCCACCCACATCAATGATTGGCTCATACTGTTGTATCTCTTTTCGGGAACCAATCGGTGCCCACCAACCTGTATATAAAGCACAGTTTGCTCTGCAATAAACGAAGACTTGATCAGCACCTCATCTGGTCTCCACTCTGTGTGTGTCTGTGGGAATCTTGCCAGCCTGAACACAAAGAGTCCCCTTTTTCACCATCCTCACCCAGGTACCCATTCGATTGTCCTGTGGGCCGGGGCATCTCTCTGTGTCTCTCTCTGGTCAAACTGAAGAATAATAATAAAGAAATACAACTAAATAGATATTTTTAAAAACAAAACCCCCAAACATCTGTTACCTAAGTTTCTGTGATGTACATAGTCACTGTTTAGAATGGATGATAAACTTAATGGCATCTGGGAGCAGCTTAATTAGGTGGCTCTGGCCCAGGGGCCCTCATGAAGCCTCAGTCACACTGTCGTGCTGGGCTGAGATTTCACTTTAAGGCTCATCTGGGGCCAAAGGATTCACTCCCAAGCTTATTCATGTGGCCATTGACAAGCCTCTGACCCTCATGGCTGTCAGACAGACACTGGCGAAGGCCTCCCTCCATTCCTCAACTCTTGAGGCTCTTCACTGGGCAGCTCGTGAAACAGCAGCTGGCTTTTCCTGGCAAGTGATCCGATAGCGAGCGAGCGGACAAGAGGGGATATCCACGGTGGAAGCCTCGGCCGTCTTTTAACGAATTCTCAGGAATGATTGCCATCACTTGTGCGTGCTCCCTTCACTAGAAGTGTGTATCTAAATCTAGTCCCTGTTCCAGTGAAGGGAAGCTAAGCTCCACCTTCTGAAGGAAAGAATAGCAAAGAATTCGTGAGACTATTTTGAAATACTACAAGGAGTGTTCCGGTTTAGATGGTGGTTCGTCCCCTAAAGTTTCATGTTTTGGAATTTGATGTTGGGGGGTGATGATGCAGTGGGCAGTGATTGGGTAATGGTTTTTGCATCTTTAAGGCATCACTGTAATGAGTAGATTTATGATGTTTCTTGAGACCCAGGGAATTCTAATTCTCATGCAAAAGGGTTAGTTCTGTGAGAACTGGTTACTATAAAAGAGAAAAATGAGAGAGAGCTGCTTTTTGGCTGTTTCTCTCTCTGTGTAACTGCCTGCCATCCTCTCTGCTTCCTCAGCCATGCTGCAAGCCTCTGCCATTGCAAGGCCTTGGACTTCCCATCCACCAGAACTGTGAATCCAAATAAATTCTTTTTTGTTTGTTTGTTTGTAGAAGTTTTTGCTATAGGGCGTGTGAGCTCGCCAGAAAGACAGAGAGAGAGAGAGAGAGAG
>NW_006159460.1:28311-36430 GCF_000334495.1 Tupaia belangeri chinensis | reverse complement strand
CCAGGGGGGATGGCCACGCTGCAATCCCTTCTCCATTCTCCTCTCGGGATCTTGGGCACACATGCACATGTGCCCGGCGTGAGTTTAAGCTGCCGGGTCCAGGACTCGAACCACAGTGGACTACATGGGAGTCCAGCGACATAGCCATTACGCTAACTGCTGGTCCCCCAAATAAATTCTTATTCTCTTAAATTTGCCCAGTATTAGGTATTTCTGTTAGTAACACACACACACACACACACACACACACACGTCAGAAAAGGTGGGGATTGGTCTGACTTTCTATAAGATATTCTTATAGAATTTTAAACATGTATGCCAAATATTACTTAGAGCTTATTGCAATAACACTAGTCCAAAACTGCTTGGCTAAAAATTTTAAAGCAGACGGGTTTCAGATTTCAGAGTTAGGGAGATTTTAAAAAAGCAATAGACTATACACATCGTATGTTACGTAAAAGCTCCCTAGTGGGATCTGGGACCATAGCCTGTAATTAAATACATTAATATTTCTACAGTAAAAATCTATGAATATTCATACATGCAGGATAAATATAGATGCTGAATAACCTTATGTCAGTTAAGGTCAGGTTTGCAGACAAACAAATTTATACCAAACATAGAAAAGAACTTATTTAAGGTCAGCATGTGGTGTGGTGGTTAAGGTGGCTAGATCTCACACGACCAACTGAATGATTCAAGTCCCAGATGGGGTGGCGACATGCCCAAAAATCCCGAGAGGAGAAAGGAGGAGGAGGAATTGTGGTGCGGTCATCTCCCCGCAGGGAGAAGATTTCTTACATTCCTCCTCTTTCTCTGTCTGTCTCTCTCCAGTGAATGCATGCAACTCGTAACAAAAATCGAAAGGGGGGGGCACATTTTCCCAGAGTTTTTGCATTTGCAATTGCAAGCAGGGTGTTATGAACCCATAAAACATCCTGGGACCAGCAGGTTGCGTGGTGGTTAAGGTGCTGGACACTCCCACATGGCCGACCATGGTTCAAGTCCTGGACCTGGTGGCTTACTTTCTCACTTTCTGTGTGTGTGTGTGTGTCTCTCTCTGGTCAAAATAAAATAAGTAAATGAATAAAGAAAACTAAAATAAAATAATTCTTAAAAAAAAATCTTGAATAACAAAATTACCTAACAAAAGAAGTAATTGCTTATTACTTGCTATGATCTGAATGTTTGTGTTTCTCCAAAATCCGTACATTGAAATCTTCCCCCCAGAGTGATGGTATTAGGAGGTGGGACCTTTGGGGAGTGATTAGATCGTGAGGGTGGCACTCCATGGATATGGTGCCCCATGTCCTTTTAAAAGGGGCTCCGGAGAGTGCTCATGTCTTGTCTGCCACACGCGGACCAGCTGGAAAGCACTCACTGTGAAGCAGAGAGCACGTCACGGCCAATGTGTGGCCCCTGGATCTTGGATTTGCCCTCAGAACTCTGGGAAATTTCTCATTTTCAAGCCATTCAGTTCGTGACATTTTACACCGCAGCCTTAATGACCTAAGATATTACTTGAATGATTTCTTAACAAAGATCATGTAAAATGAATGATTCATGCCCAGAGAGTTCATGTGCTTGTGCTTGTTGGGGGCGAGGGGCGGAGTGGGGGGTTGCTCCTTAATGGGGCGTGGCCATGCTGCAACCCCTTCTTCTCTACTTTCTGGGATTTGGGGCACAAACGCACACGTGCCTGGCATGATCTTTAACCTGTGGGGCTGGGACACAAAGTGCGGCTGGCCACGCGGAGGCTGGTCCCTTAACTCTAGGCTACGGAACTGGCCAAAGGGACTCTTAACAACCCTAAGCCTTGGAGAAGACACACCATGGAGGGGACGTGCCATCTCGCAGCGTGGGGCCTCCTGAGGAGGAGCACGGAGAGACAGAGGCGTAGCCTGCCTGGGCCTGGGGGGCTCTAAGGGAGCCTGGGCTCTCAGCCTCAACCACAGAACTTAGGAGGGGTGGCGAGGTCAGGGCACTGAGTAGAGGGTCGCCTCTGACCGTGGGACAGGGCACACCTCATAGGAGCCCCTGGCTCTCTCGCCTTCCCCGTGATCGCCGGCCCCCTCTGTCTGTGCAGGGAGTGGTTGAAACGGAGGCGCCTCACGCTGTGCTCTTGTGGATCCTTCAGATCTCAAAAGCTCTCGGCAGCAGAGACTTCCCCATGGACCCGAGGAGGAAGAGGGATGGAAGCCAGACCGGGCAGACCCTGAGGCTGGTGGGGGTGTGAGGAGATGAGGGTGGCTGGGAGCAGTGGGTGTGGGAGGGAGGGTGTGGAGGCATCGCATGGAGCTTGGACGTGTGATGGGGGGCGGCAGACCCCGAGTTCTCCTGCCAGGGGGAGGAAGGCCTGCCATCCCAGGCTCCTGCAGAGAGTGGGATTCAGGGAAAGGGGCTCTGGGGCCAGACAAGCTGGTTCTGAAGAGCTAGAGGGTGTCGAGGGTGGAGGAGGCCCAGTCGCTCCCCAGCTATTCCGAGGCCTGAACGGGGTACCTGGGCTCCACCATGGATTATTGCCTAGAAGGCTCCACCTCAGGGCTTCGGTGAGGATCAAGGAGGACCACGCTTAAACAGAAGCGAGCCCTGAACACGTGCTAGTTCTGTGGTGAGCTGAGCCGATTTTCATTCTTTCTTTAAACAAAAAAAGAAAGTAGCCAAGGACTTGCTGGGGCTTGTGTTGATGAAGTTGGGAAGAGGATTCCGCCCCCCCATTGGGGGCTCTTTCCATGGGGGACACTGCAGGGATCCTCTCGCTGGCAGCCCTGGAGACAGGTGCCGGGAGAACCCGAGCAGGGGCAGGCGCACCTGCAATGTGAACTGTGCGCTGGCTTTGTCCCTACTTCAAGGTCGGAGAAGGAGGCGCGTTCTCTTCTCTCACTCTGCTGCTCTTTTCTACCCGGACCGTGGAGACTGCAGACACCCTCAGCGCCAAGTCAGAGTGGAAAGGCTTGTCTTAGCAAAGAGCTGAGCTGAATGTCCCTGTGGGGCCCTGGGAGACGTGGGGCTGGGAGTGGGTGTGGCCAGATAGCTTTGTCCAAGATGGGGAAGGGACGAAGTTTTTGGTGCTTCAGAGTGTGTGTCCCTTCCCTGCTCGCCGGAGCACGAGGGAGCTGCAGCTCGTGGCTGGTGCTGCTCCTGGGGTGGCTGGACCCCGAGCTCGTGAGCCCAGCTTGTTAGAGATCCTGTGTCCACACCTGGACGCCGAGCCTGTCAGCAGTGGCCAGTCGGCACGGGCAAAGAAGACCTGAATGCCGGCTTCTGGATGATTGCAGTTTCATGGTTAAGGAGGGGGACACAGAAAGGCAGCCACTGGGCTGCAGGCATAGAGCAGGCGATGCTTCCTTCACAGAAATAAAAACACGGTCCCTTCTCGCATCTTGTATGTGGGAGTAAAAGCCACCCTCTGTGCACTCGGTACTGTAGCCCGTGGATTATCTTGGGACCCATCTCTCTGGGCCTGGTCCTCCTTGGTCACTTCCTGTCCTTTGTTCAGTTGGCTTTCTCCATACCAGCTTTAAAGGATGCAGTTGGTGCTTCTGCAGGTGGCCAAGCATGGTTAACGTCCTGCACCGTCTGCTTCCTCTCCTCACTCGTGTCCCTGTCTGGTGTTGTCTGCGAGTTGCCATGATCCGGCAGGAAGTTTGCGTGGTTCTGAAAGCAATAATACTCAAACACTGGATGGATGCAGAAGTCCTGGAAGGCCGGCTGCAAGTGACCACAGCTCTCCCCTGGTCCCTTTGCAGCATGACCTCAGCACCTTCCGGTCAGGAGGAGTGGAGTCCATTTCTCCGACCCTTGCTCCTGGACTATTCTTCCCCTTGCTCTAACCAGAAGGCCGTGGCAGAGATGAAGGTGAGCTGGTGCTAAGTCATGCCCCGGGATGGCTCCCGGGCCACGAGGACAGGCCAGCCTCGGCCGCTGGAGGAGGAGACTGCACGTGGAGAGAGATGACGGGTCCTGGCCCAGCTCATTGAGACCAGTCAGCCCACAGCCGGCCCTCCGGCTGACCATAGGTGGTCAAGCGAGTGTGGCCGAGATCAGTCCAGCTGGGCCCGACCACCAGATAACTGCCGAGAGTAAGAGGTTGCTTAGCATTGCTACGTTCTGGGGAGATGTTACACATCCCCTTGGCGCATAGCCAGAGCCTGCAGGTGGGCAGCCCTGAATTCTCCAGACAGATCACGGCAAAAGCAGTCGGAGTCTCCCTGGGCTCCAAAGCACCCCTTCTCGTTATTTCTCAGATGTTTAATGATCTGAAGGCCCTGCACGGTTCTCGCCATAATTCTTCCCAGCACGACCTTCTATTTTAATAACGCACAGTCCAGGATTCAGACACACCGGATGCAACCACTGATGGACGGAAACTGTGCCAGTTTCCTTCTCCGGATCCGCGTTGATGGACGATTCTTTTACAGAATTATAACCTCCATATATTTACCCCAAAGAGAGCCTGAATCAGGTGCTTCATTATCTGAGTTCTCAGGGAAGCACCCGGCCACGCAGATGATCCTCAGATTTACGGTTCTCTCACAGCTGGTGCAACCAGTCATGGCTTCTAAATTAACACCCAAGATGTGCTCGAGTTGCCTCCGTATGCTGTCTGGCCTCTTTCTGTTTCATCATGAAAATAGCGCTGCGAAGCAAAGGTGTGATTCTGGCCTGTGCCTCTGGGAAGCTCAGGACCCCACGTGTGTTTAGCGTTTGATTCCGAACTCTTCCGGCTTGGCTTTCTGGCTATGAGCAGAGATGCGAGATCCGGGCCAGCAGGTGTGCAGTGGTTAAGGCACTGGTCTCCCACGTGACCAGCCTCCGTTTGAGTTCTGGACCCGGTGGCTTGAACTCACACCAGGTACGTGTGCATGCGTGCCTCAAATCCCGAGCGGAGACTGGAGGAGAAGGGATTGCAGTGCAGCCATCCTCCTTGGGGTACGATTTCTCACGTTCAGTCTCTGTCTTTCTGTCTTTCCAGCGAGCGCACATGCCCTATAGCAAAAATCTCTCAAAAATAACTCCAGAAAAGATGCATTTTACCATGGCATCTTTGCACGTTATATCTAATTGAACTCTGATCCTTCTGCTGAAGGAACATGATGACATTTCTGTGGGAAAAATACAAATTTCAATCAACAATGTAGTAGTTTTTTTTTTTTGTCGTAGCATTAGGACACTAGTGAATGCTAGTGACTTTTTTTTTTTAAATTGTTTTTCAAATGCCTTTCTGTTCTATCTAAAATGGAACTTTGAGGGGAATAAAACAAATATACACAGACTAAAGGAAAAGGAAATTATAACCCCACTAGTTAGTTCCTTACAGTTAGCTTTAGAGTTCAAGGCCCAAGGAGTTGGCAGGTGGCATGGTGGTTAAGGGTGCTGGACTCCCACATGGCCAGCTGCAGTTCAAGTCCTGGATATGGTGGCTTGCATTATCGTTTTCTCTCTCTCTATGTCTCTGATAAAATTTAAATAAATAAACTTAAATAAAATAATATTAGAGAGAGGGAAAAAGGAATTCAAGGCCCAACTCTTCCGCAAACCAACAAATAAGATACTGTGTTCTGAATGGGGTGGGGGGGAGGGGAAGGGGGAGGGGAGGAGGGGCCAAGTCACGGCTGCTAATTGACTATTACTGTGTAGTGGGGTCAGCTTCTGGGTTATAGGTTTGTTTTTTTTTCTTCTTTCATCAGGACATCGGAAAACTAAACAATGTTGCCACTGGGTCCAGACGAAATGACGTCATGCACTCTGACGTGACTGCGTAGTTGACTGGCAGTCCTAGTCGCGATGTCGGGATCTCTAGAGAAAAGGGAAGCATCAAGTCTTATTCAAAGCCAGAGGCCTCCTACTGGGATGGGGAAGAACAATATTTGGTTTAAAAAGTAAAGCCAAATTGACAAAACCAAAGAGTGAGTGAATGGTAATTCTGAGATTTCTGTAGATGAGAATGTCTGATGTTTATGAAAATATCTGTCCTTGGAATTTGTTCTATATTTATTCCTCCAAGCCTGACCTGGGAGGGGGGCCAGATTGTATTTCAAAGCACTTCCTTTCCAGAACGTTCTTTGCAAAGGATGAAAGGAACAGGGCCCAGCCTGCTGCCTGGAAGCTGGGCGAGGCGGGGAGTGAATCAGGACTCCAGCTTTCGGGATGGGCCACATGAGTGCGCAGACACAATTCTTCAGGGAACAGCCAAGCTCAGCTTCAAACTCTGGCTAGAGCTGGAGTGTCCCAGAGTAATAACCACAGGCAGCCCACCCTGGGCAGTAGCCAGCTAGGAAGGGAGAGGAAAGGGTGGGGAGAGGAAAGAGAAGAAAGGAAAGGAAAGGAAGTCCAGCTTTGGGCTGGGAACTCAGCAAAGCACATTCGTAATCCCACTTAACCCTAAAAATAACCCTGACACAAGGGACTAGTCACTGCCAAAATGCAGATGAAGAGACTGAGTACAGAGACAGTTACGAGACATGTCTGTCTGAGTGAACAGCAACATCAGGATTTGAACTCAGGTCTCTGTTGCCACAAAGGGGGTGACTCCATCAGAAGACATGGACAAGAGGTCTCAAATGATGGAGAGACCACAGGTTCTGGGAAAATGACTCTCTCACCCCGTCATCAGCTTAATAAGTGTGTGTGTGTGTGTGTGTGTGTGTGTGTGTGTGTGTATGTGCTTGCGCATGCGTGTGTGTGTTTCGAGAGAGGAATTACACATCTGTCCCAGATGAGGTAAGTCAGAGGTACGTGTGACCTCCAGGGAGGCAGGCTGATGTGTGGTGGCACCAGCTCTGGGAGGGTGTGGATGAGACCACCTAGGGGTGAGGAAAGGGGCAGCCCCATGCCTGTGGCCAGAGAGGACCAGCCCCAGACTGGAAGTCAGGTGGTCCGGTGGGGGGGGGGAGCAAGACTGGTCTCGTTCACCCAGCTCCACGCTGGCTGGCTGTGGAGAAGGCAGTTGTCACACAGGTAGCAATTACGGAGACCGGCTCGAGCACGCACTGCGGCGGGTAGGAGGGGCCCAGGAGGGAAAGCTGGAGGGAGACAGGGGCATTGTTGGGAGCAAAGGCACATGGAGGTGACGCTGGTAGTGGCCAGGGCCACTCACGTGCGTTCAGCGAGAATTCTCACGGCCGGACATTGTCTAGTTTTCCTGGACGTAGCGATGAGTCAGTCGATAGACGCCTACTGACATCTACTCTGGCTAGGTCTCCCGGCAGGAATTGGGCAGCACAAGGGGAGCGGGTCCGGAGTGCTAGAGATTCACGTTTTAGTGGGACGGCAGGAAATGGGTCGGTGCCGAGAGGCCTGTGAGAATAGGGCAGCCAGTGGCGCCACCCTCACCGCATTCCGCCACGTCCTGGGGCTTTCTTAGCCCTTGCCGGCTGAGGAGGGGTTGCCAAAATGGCCTTTGTGTAGCCCTGGGGCCCAGGCCTATGTTGGTCTTTGAAGGCCCCTCTCCTGGCCTTTCCTGGTGGTGAGCCTAAGGCCATGTGACTTGCCACCCAGGGACAGGACGAGCTGGGAGTCGCCTCCACTTCTTCGAGATCACCCAGGGGCATTTGGAAGAACCGAGGCTTGCTCCGCTGATCCCTACCCGCAACCCTGGAAGACCTCTACCCCCCGATCCCTGAAGACCCCTACCCTCCACCCCTGAAGACCCCCTACCCTCCACCCCTGAAGACCCCCTACCCTCCACCCCTGAAGAACACCTGACGAGGCTGCTCCCAGCACCTGGACGGCAAAGCAGACCACAGAGAGTGTGGCAGGACAGGACCCACACATGAGCTCTGGAGCAGCAGATCAGACCACAGAGGGTGTGGTAGGATAGGACCCACGCGTGAGCTCTGGACGGCAGTGCAGGCCACAGAGAGCGTGGCAGGATAGGACCCACGTGTGAGCTCTGGACGGCATTGCAGACCACAGAGAGCGTGGTAGGACAGGACCCACGTGTGAGCTCTGGAGCGACAGTGCAGAACACAGAGAGCGTGGCAGGACAGGACCCACGCGTGAGCTCTGGATGGCAGTGCAGACCACAGAGAGCGTGGCAGGACAGGACCCACGCGTGAGCTCTGGATGGCAGTGCAGACCACAGAGAGCGTGGCAGGACCCACGCGTGAGCTCTGGA
>NW_006159460.1:17083-26361 GCF_000334495.1 Tupaia belangeri chinensis | reverse complement strand
ATGTTGGTCTTTGAAGGCCCCTGGCCTGGCCTTTCCTGGTGGTGAGCCTAAGGCCATGTGACTTGCCACCCAGGGACAGGACGAGCTGGGAGTCGCCTCCACTTAGATCACCCATTGCTCCGCTGATCCCTACCCGCAACCCTGGAAGACCTCTACCCCCCGATCCCTGAAGACCCCTACCCTCCACCCCTGAAGACCCCCTACCCTCCACCCCTGAAGACCCCCTACCCTCCACCCCTGAAGAACACCTGACGAGGCTGCTCCCAGCACCTGGACGGCAAAGCAGACCACAGAGAGTGTGGCAGGACAGGACCCACACATGAGCTCTGGAGCAGCAGATCAGACCACAGAGGGTGTGGTAGGATAGGACCCACGCGTGAGCTCTGGACGGCAGTGCAGGCCACAGAGAGCGTGGCAGGATAGGACCCACGTGTGAGCTCTGGACGGCATTGCAGACCACAGAGAGCGTGGTAGGACAGGACCCACGTGTGAGCTCTGGAGCGACAGTGCAGAACACAGAGAGCGTGGCAGGACAGGACCCACGCGTGAGCTCTGGATGGCAGTGCAGACCACAGAGAGCGTGGCAGGACAGGACCCACGCGTGAGCCAGACAGCAGAGAGCGTGGCAGGACCCACGCGTGAGCTCTGGATGGCAGTGCGGACCACAGAGAGCGTGGCAGGACCCACGCGTGAGCTCTGGAGTGGCAGGCCCCCTGGTCGGCTATTAGCAGAGCATTTTGGCCATCGTTTCTGAGTTTGCCCCCATCAGGAGGGCGTCCCAGAGCAAGCAGGTGAGTTGGAGCCAAGATGCCACAGTCCTCCGGCCCCAGACACAGCGCAGACCCAAGCCATCCCCTGCCTTCCTCTGCCATGGAGAGCCAGGGGTGGAAGCAGAGATTTCCAGACAGAACTGAGGGGTTTAAGATGAGGACTCCCTCTGGCTTCAGAGTCACATGAGTGAAAGGAGGTTTAACAGGAAGGTGACGACGGGGATCAACATTTACGGAGCACCCAACTCGCCTGATGCTCACGGTATGCCCCGAGGGTTGCAGTTAGAAACAGTTAGGGCTCGGGTAGGCTACGCTGCCCCACTACATCACACGGCCATTGTCCAACCCCCAGCAAAGCTCCTCTCTTCCCACCTGCCCAGGGACCAGGGCTACCAACGTTTCCACCTCGAAAATGCTACTCTGCCTCTTTCTGGCTCAACAGGTAAGATATTTTTAAGGATGAAAGGAAATGAAAACTTTCTACATTTTGGTATTTTATCTCTTTACCCTTTCAAAATACCAAGTTCTGGGCTATTTTTGCTTGTAGCTAAAAACACGTAAAGGTCCCTGAATGTTACAGGACTCTGGTTGTCTCAGGGAAGGCTTGGGGGTCGGTAACATAAACGGAGCCTGGTTCTCCCATCCAGCTGTCACTGCTCCTGCCTGGCTCTGTGTCTGGGATTCACGTCGGCTCCCCATCACCGCCCCCGTTTATTTTGGCTTTGCTTTTTAAGAACAGCTGCCTTAATTGCTCATGAGCAAGTCTTCCCCAGCAAAGTTTGCTCTTTTGATTGAATATTTGTGCTTCTGAAACAAGGACGTTTGAAAAATAACATTCTAGGGGACCAGCAGTTAGCGTAATGGCTATGTTGCTGGACTCCCATGTAGTTGACCGCGGTTCGCGTCCTGGACCCGGTGGCTTAAAACTCAAACCGGGCACGTGTGCGTGCGTGCCCAAGATCCTGAGAGGAGAATGGAGGAGAAGGGATTGCGGCGTGGCCATCCCCCCTGGGGGGTGATTTCTCGCTTTCTGTCTCTCTGTCTCTCTCTGTCTGTCTGGCAAGCACATGTGCCCTGTAACAAAAACCTCTCCAAAAAAAAAAAAAAAAGACTCAGAAAAATAACATTCCAGGTACAAAAAGATACTCATCTATACACACACACGTTAGTGAAATTTTAAAACCAACTAAATGTGCGTAAAGAAATTTGTTTCTTTAGTTGATTGTGGTGGAAATTGAGACAACCACTGTCTGACGCCACAGCACGATGCACTTGGGTTATGGGGCACAATGCCGGAGTGTGGGCTCTGCCTTTGACAGCCAGCTGTTCTTTTAGATTTTTGCCTCAGAGTGCATGCATGCTCTAACTGGAGCGAGACAGAGAGACAAAGAGAGAGGGGGAAAGTGAGAAATCACTCTCAGGGGGGATGGCCACGCTGTAGTCCCTTCTCCTCCAGTCTTCTCTTGGGATTTTGGGCATGCATACGCATGTGCCTGGTGTGATTTTCAAGCTGCTGGGTCTGGGTCTCGAACCGCATTCGTTCATGTGAGATCCATCACTTTAACTATCACACCATGGGCTGGCCCCACATGTCTCTCTTATAATGCTCATGGCAAACGTGAGGTAGACATCATTACTTCCAGATGAAGTGTTCAATCTGAAGGTGGAGGTCAGTGTCTGTGGAAGGAATTCTGTGTCGGCAGGAATTCAGGTTACAGGACACCGGGGTCTGTTCCGCCCTGAGGCTCTGCGATCCGGCCTCTCATGTGTCATTCCTCTGTGAGCAGGGTTCCAGTCACCTCCGTCCGGGCCCTCTATGATCCTGTCCTAGCCAGGGTAGCAAAGCAATTCTCAGTCCACTGGAACCTCAGCGTGTGCCTGGAGAGCTGGCCCAATTTCGTGAACCAAGACTTCCTAAAATGTGAACAGGCGGTAGATGAATGGTGTCCGAACTTCAGGAGACGTGAGGGGGGAGCATGAACACTAGGTCCACTTTCCACTGGGTCCCCACCCCTGTGGCACTCACCGCCACTGCTCCTGTGTCACCTTCTAGAAATGGGCCACGTATGTCGGGGCCAGCAGGTGGCACGGTGATTATGTCACTGGACTCCCATGCAGTTGACCATGGTTTGAGTCTGGGACCAGGAGCTTGGAACTTACGCCAGGTGCATGTGTGTGTGTACCCAAGATCCTGAGCGGAGAATGGAGAAGAAGGGATGATGGCGTGGTCATCCCCCCAGGGGGTGGTTTCTTATGTTTTTTTGTCCTCTCGGTCTCTCTGGTGAGCACACATGCCCTATAGCAAAAATCTCTCTCAAAAAAAAAAAAAATAGGAAAAGAAAAAAGAAATGGTCCGAGCGTGTAAGTATAAATAGTCACGTCTCTCCAGTCTGTCTCCTACGCTGCCACTTAATGCTACATCTTACAGCTCACTCCACACCAGGCATATCAATCTGCTTCCTTCTTTCTAAGAGGCTACACAGATCCCATTGTAAGTGCCCTCACTTATTTATTACTTATTGGAGGATAAGATACAGACACGTATCCTTTAGCTACACAGGTGCATTCGTAGGATAAATTCCTGGGAGAAAAATCACTTTGTGAAAAGACATGAAATTCTGAATTTTGGCAGACTTTTCCAAGGGGCTTCCCAGACAGGTCCACGTGGTTTAACCCCCCCGCGGACCGTGAGTGGTCCCAGACCGCGTTCAACGTCCAGTAGAGCCCCGCCTGCTCCACAGTGCTTGGGTCAAGGGGAGACACGTGTAAGACGGGTCCTGTGAACGATCTCGGAGGGAAAGATTCCTACGGCCTTGTGAGGCCGAGCCGCCATGTCACACTGCGACACACGACTAGTGTGTTTGTGGAGACGTGGGTGCAGATCGGCCTGTGTGTGCCAGTTGTCAGAAAGCACAGTGCTTACGACTGTGGGCAGTATACAACCGGCTGTGATAAACAACCACGCAAGTGACGTATGCGTTACCTGCTATAGTTCTTGTCGGAGCAGACCTGCTCCGTCTACCTGTGACACCCGAAAGCTGACTGCTAGGCCGCAGCAGCCTCGCAGACCCCGCGCGCGTCTCTCCAGTCCCTGGTTTTCGCTTGTGCTGGTTCCCCCGTGTTGTTTCGTTGTCGCGACCCTTCCAGTGCGACGCAGGGTGCAGGTGGAAGACAGTGATTGGCAATCCTGACCCCACGGAGGCATCAGCCGATGTGTGTATTTGTGTCTTGGTTCTTAACAAAAAAGTTAGATAAGTAAAAATGAAAAATTCTTAAAAAACAAACAAACAAAAACTCCCTTGTAGGGGACCAGTAGATGGCATAATGTTTATGTCACTGGACTCCAATATAGTTGACTGCTGTTTGAGTCCTAGGCCTGGTGGCTTAAAGCTCACACTGGTGCATGTGTGTGCATGACCAAAATCCCAAGAAGAGGATGGAGATGAAGGGACTGCAGCATGGCCATCCCCCTTCCCCCGAGGTGATGATTTCTCTCTTTCTGTCTGTCTCTCTTTGTCTCTACAGTAAGTACACATACACTATAACAAAAATCTCTCTAAAAAATCAATAAAAGTACATTTAAAAAAATCTGAAGTTAGAGCTCTTTGTTCAAAACAGCCACTCCTTTCCACCCCACCTGCATATACAGGTGCAAAGAAACCAAATTAAACTGATTACAAAAAAATATAGTACCTTTTTGGTAAGGCTTGTGAAAATTTACCATTTGTGTTTAGGATGACTCTCTATCAGTGTAGACAAAGGAATAAAGGGATAAAAGGAGTCGCATATACTCTATCTCAGGCTCCTTGGGCAGCAGCCAAGCTATTCACAGGAACACCCAGTATTTTCATTCCTAAAAAGGTTCTGGAATTTTATCAGAATTTAAACCTTCCACCTAAAATTGCATTCACAGGGAGAATTAAATTAGTTTATCGATGGACCATGTGGCAACATTTAAAAAAAAAAAATGGATACTGACTGTGCAAAGTATTACCCAAATCACAGCAATCCAGTCCTTTGAAGTAATGATCCTGATATCAACAGATATCCTTTCTCATTTGACAGGATGTTATAACAACTTACATGTCTAATATCTAGAAAAATTTCAAAATATTACGATTTCTTGTTTGATCATAATGATTTAAGTCATACTTAGTTGATTTTTCAAACTTGTTACACGTAAGACCACTAGAAAGGAATATAAATTGTAACTGTAACAATAAAACCTACAGTTTCATTTATACTTATAGAGCACACATGCCCTATAGCAAAAATCTCTCTCAAAAAAAAAAAAAAATAGGAAAAGAAAAAAGAAATGGTCCGAGCGTGTAAGTATAAATAGTCACGTCTCTCCAGTCTGTCTCCTACGCTGCCACTTAATGCTACATCTTACAGCTCACTCCACACCAGGCATATCAATCTGCTTCCTTCTTTCTAAGAGGCTACACAGATCCCATTGTAAGTGCCCTCACTTATTTATTACTTATTGGAGGATAAGATAGAGACACGTATCCTTTAGCTACACAGGTGCATTCGTAGGATAAATTCCTGGGAGAAAAATCACTTTGTGAAAAGACATGAAATTCTGAATTTTGGCAGACTTTTCCAAGGGGCTTCCCAGACAGGTCCACGTGGTTTAACCCCCCCGCGGACCGTGAGTGGTCCCAGACCGCGTTCAACGTCCAGTAGAGCCCCGCCTGCTCCACAGTGCTTGGGTCAAGGGGAGACACGTGTAAGACGGGTCCTGTGAACGATCTCGGAGGGAAAGATTCCTACGGCCTTGTGAGGCCGAGCCGCCATGTCACACTGCGACACACGACTAGTGTGTTTGTGGAGACGTGGGTGCAGATCGGCCTGTGTGTGCCAGTTGTCAGAAAGCACAGTGCTTACGACTGTGGGCAGTATACAACCGGCTGTGATAAACAACCACGCAAGTGACGTATGCGTTACCTGCTATAGTTCTTGTCGGAGCAGACCTGCTCCGTCTACCTGTGACACCCGAAAGCTGACTGCTAGGCCGCAGCAGCCTCGCAGACCCCGCGCGCGTCTCTCCAGTCCCTGGTTTTCGCTTGTGCTGGTTCCCCCGTGTTGTTTCGTTGTCGCGACCCTTCCAGTGCGACGCAGGGTGCAGGTGGAAGACAGTGATTGGCAATCCTGACCCCACGGAGGCATCAGCCGATGTGTGTATTTGTGTCTTGGTTCTTAACAAAAAAGTTAGATAAGTAAAAATGAAAAATTCTTAAAAAACAAACAAAAAATCCCTTTTAGGGGACCAGCAGATGGCATAATGTTTATGTCACTGAACTCCACAGTCGACTGTGGTTCAAGTCCCAGACCTGGCAGCTTAAAACTCTTGCTGGGCATGTGTGCGTGCGTGCCCAAGATTCTGAGAGGAAAATGGAGGAGAAGGGATTGTGGCAAGGCCATCTCCCCCGGGAAGTGATTTCTCACTTTGTGTCTCTCTGTCTCTCTGGTGAGTGCCCGTTCCCTATGGCAAAAATCTCTCTCTCTGAAGAAAAAAAAAACCCTTATAGAATAAGGATATAAATAAAGTGAGTGTGAACTGGAACAAACAGAGCTAGTCCCACTGGTGTGAACCTGGCCAACTCACTTCTGCTCCAGGAACCTGGATTTTCATAGCATGTGAGGGTCACGCCCCCGTCCCGGCAGTGTCTCGGTGTCTGTGACGACCACATCAGGAAGCGTCAGCTCCTGCAGTGCTGGGCACAGGCCCCGTGGGCTCCAGAGCTTCACAGCGCTTTGTGCAAGGCCAGCACAGAGGGTCCGCCCTTTATTCCACATGAGACTCTGTTCCGAGAGTTACAATGCCATGAGCGCCCTCAGGATGGGGTAAGAGGCCTTGTCAGTGGCACCACCTCGGACAGGGTTTGCAGAAACCACAGGGCTCTGATCTCTGCTGAGCCCCACGGGAGGGACGCGGCATCCTGCCCCTTGATATGCCTGTGAGTTACGGCGATGCCACCTCACCGAGCAAACGGGACCACAGAACCCTATCGATCCATCCTTGGAACACTGCTTGGCTGTCAGAAGACTGGCGGGGCTTGGGAAGCATAAATTCCAAGTGTTCTTATTGAATTAGAGGGAGAAAGAGTGAGCCGAATTCTGATTTCATCATTATATTCAGAATGAAGTTATTAAATGAGTGAGTGTCTGGTTTACTGCAGATTCCTCCTCAGTGTTATAAAATCCAGCATCTAAACGGCCTTTTTTTTTTTTTTTAATTGCCAGAGAGTGCATGCCAGAGAGAGAGAGAGAGAGAGAGAGAGCGCCCTCCAGTGGGGGTGGTCACACCACAGTACTCTTCCTTCATTTCTTCCTGCTCCTCGGGATTCCATCTGGGACACACGCACATGTGCCCGGTGCGGTTTTCAAGTTTTCAGGGCTGGGATTCAAACTGCAGCTGGCCTCGTGGGCTCCAGCTCCCCGTGCGCAGGACATAATGGCTGCACTACGGGTCAGCCCAGGCTTCCCCTGTTTTTTTTTTGTTTTGTTTTGTTTTCGTTTTTAGGTTTTTACCATAGGACGTGTATGCTTGCTGGAGACAGAGAGAGGGAGTGAGAAATCAGCCCCCAGGGGGATGGCCACCTCATAATACCTTCTCCATTCTTCTCTCAGGACTTTGGCACACACATGCACACATGCCCAGTGTGATTTTCAAGTCACCAGGTCTGAGACTCAAACTGTGGTTGGCCATGTGAGAGTCTAGTGCCCAAGCCACCACGCCACCTGCTAGCCCTCAGCCTGAGCTTAAAAAAAAAAAAAAAAATTACCTTCAGAAGTCATATATTTATTTCTCAGTTTTTAAAATAGTAAATAATTATTATAAAATCTTCCACCAGTATAGACGTGTGTAAAGCATGAAGCTCCCCAATTCCTTGTCCTTATTTCCAGCCTCACCATCAACCTGTGATGGCAGGTGAGAGTTCAGTATTTTTCCTTTTGGAATAATTTTCTGTGCATGTAAAAAACTATGTTTTGGGCCAGCCTCTGGCCTGGTGGTTAAGGCTGCTGGATCCTACTTGGTCAGCTTCATGGTTCAAGTCCCAGACCCAGAGGCTTGAGAGACATGCTGGTCATGTGTGTGCATGCCCAAAATCCCGAAAGGAGGGAGAGATGTAAGAGAAGGGATGTGATCACTTTCTATGGGGGATATTTTCTGACTTTCCTTCCCTCTGTCTCCAGTGAGAACAGGCACCTTCTGGCAAAATTAAAAATAAACAAATAGACTTTGCATGTACACACATATATGACTACGCGTATATAACTTTTCACTGACATAAAACTGTACTAACACAGTGTCCTCGAATAGGAGGCTATGGTTTGTATTGTTCACCAATTTCTGCGGTGTAAATATTCTCACCATGGTCTATTTTAAGCTACCAATGGTTTAACAACTAGCATGGAAATGCTTGCATATTGATTATGGGCCCTCCCAAATACCTTCCAGGCACAGTGTTCGTCACGGTCAGCTTGGTTCTGGGCATGATATTGATCCTTTTGATGGAGTATTGATAGGCAGGGAAATAGGTAGCAGCAATCTCACTAACACTGTGCTTGCAGTTTCCATTGGAATTGCCCCTGCCTTGGGTTTCAGAACTAGACATTTGGGGCTGGATGGGGAGAATGACCTAACCTATCTTTCCTTCTCGCTTCGCTTGCTCATATCACGACCCTGGTGCACACTCGCCCTTCTTTTCGTGGATCTGTGAGGATCTTCTCTTGAGTAGACTTGAAAGTTCTAGTTTGCAGGTATGAGATAGTGTGCCAAGGCCGGTTTTTTTGTTTGTTTTGTTTTTAACAATATTTTAATTTTTTTAAAAAATTGCTAGAGGGTGTGTGCATTTGCCATAGAGCAGAGAGCGAGAGAGCAAGAGAGAGAGCGCACCCTATCAATGGGGCACGGTCATGCCACAATCCCTCTTTTTTAATTCCTCCCTCTGGTCAGCATTTTGAACATGCACACATGTCTGGTGTGTTTCTCTGGCAGAGGCTGAGACTCAGGCAGCAGTTGGCCATGTGGGATGGCAGTTTTCTAGAATTGTCTATGCTATTTTTATTTGCTGGATAAGAGAGAACTATGCCCCTTGACCTTTGTAGGTATTTGTGGCCATCGCAGAGGTTCCTTTAATAAAGTCCTGTCTATGTCCTATTATCAATCAGTGGGAATTCTGTTTAAGAAATAATCACATAATACAAGTCTTTGGAGCTGAATACTGAGAACCATCTCTTATTCATGCATCCTTCCCTCCAAGAATCCAGGTTAGCCGTGTTTCTGGGTTAAATTTTATCTTCACCCAGCATTTTCAGTTTCCAACAGAATAAACAGCACCCTCAGGAAGCAGACACATTGCAGCTCTGGGGGAGAATAACAATCCTTCCCCTCCCAGTCTGGGAGTGAGTGACCAACCTCCATGGGCCCCAGAAGGAAACCAGATGTGAAGGAGTTTCCTCCCCTTGGCTGGTCTTCCAAGAGAATGAGGCATTCCT
>NW_006159460.1:15040-16847 GCF_000334495.1 Tupaia belangeri chinensis | reverse complement strand
GCATGTGAGTCATCTGTCCTGACTCCTGGCACCGCTGGCCAGGCCGTCCTGGGGAAGAAGCAGAGGAGGAGGCAGAATGTGTGCTATGTCTCCAGGACGGGCTCCTGGTCACCGCCTGTCTTCTCCACAGCTCTGTCTACTTGCTTTTCACATGGGGCTGTGGTTTTTACCGTGAGACCTAAGGACGAGGGACTAAATACGAAGGGACTCCAACAAGTTCACGGAAAAATAGAATTATAGGCTGAGTTTCTTCTGGTGCAAAAATTACCAAAATCCACAAATAATGTTTTCAAAAATCTGCATTTTCCATGAACTTGTTGAAGAGCCCATGTCTAATCAATGTAAAAAGAGGGAGGAGGAGGAGGAAGAGGGCATTCGTCTCTTGTCTCCAGGGTCTTGTCATCAGACACGGCTCTGCAGAGACACAGCTTGAACTGCTTGAAGAACCTACGCTATTCTGAATTGAGTCACCAGGCCAGCCAGAGGCTCCAGAGAACACCACTTCCAGAGAGGAATGAGGACATTCTGGTCTCCATTTCCTGAATGCACACATCCTTTGTTAATAAAAAGAGCCTATTCAAGGGCAAGTCTTCCCTACGGTGCAGGCGAATCCCTGCTCCCTGTGGTTGCCAGGCAGTATTCGATCAGTCTGTTTTATAGCAAGTATGTAACTGAAGGGAGAAACGCGTCTGTTACCAAAGGATTCTCCATCTGACACAGGGTCACGTATGGAAAGGTTTGTTTCAAGCTCATTCACTACCTGGATGGCTGGAAGAGCCTGCAGTTTCCAAGGCAGGGTGTTTGAAGTTAGTGAGGAATGAAGGGGCAGGTCCTCTGCTCGGCCATGCCAGCCCTCCACCTCAGGGGCATTGCCAGCACAGTTCTGCAGAACCCACTCAAAAAGCCTGTTCTAATGTTAGATTCAATTGGAAATGCCAAGTGGGTTTTATTTTAAAAAACAAACAAAAATTCAAAACAAAAAATACACTGCAAATCTCCTTAGGACTTTGCATATGAAAATTTGCTTCGGGAGGGTCCTGGAGTCAGCCACCTGCAGTCTCCATGATCTTATTTGAGGGTCCTGAAGTCACGGATTTGCATCTGTTTTTGTTGATTCTGTTCAAAAGAATACAGTTAGTTAATTGATCTCCCAATCAGGCTCGCAAGGGTGCTGGTGTTTCGTGCAAGAACTGCTTTTCTTCAAAGCAGGTTTGTTTGTTTGTATGCAGATTGTTGAGATGTGACTAACTCACACACCTGCTATGAGCTTCTGAAAACCCCCCTGGTGGAAGCTGACAACCCCAGAGCTCCTTTATCTGGTTGGTCCCATTTCTCACCTGGATTCTGGACTCATGTGACCCGCACCTGTGTAGGTGACAATGTCACATTCTCCATCTTGTCATCCACTACAGGAGCCCCTTCCTGAAGGAGACACTACCTCAACTTTTACGAAAGTCTGGCACTGTTTTAGGTAGCCTGGATTCCGCCAAACAAGGACAGTGGCAGAGTTTGGGTTTTGCTATGAAAATAAACACTGTGTGGGCCAGTGGGCGGTTAAGGCACTGGACTCCCACGTGGCCTACCATAGTTCGAGTTCTGGCCTTATTGGCTCAAAAAACATGCATGCGTGTGTGTGTGTGTGTGTTTGTGTGTGTGTGTGTGCATTCCCAAAATCTCGAGAGGAGAATGGAGGAGAAAAAACTGTGGTGTAGCCATTTTCCCTGGGTGGTGATTTCTGACTTTCTCTTTTTCTCTCTTTTTCTGCAACCAGCAAGCACACGTTCCCTATGGCAAAAATCTACAGAAA
>NW_006159460.1:7344-14697 GCF_000334495.1 Tupaia belangeri chinensis | reverse complement strand
GACTACGTGGGAGTCCAGCGACATAGCCATTACGCTAACTGCTGGTTCCCAATAAATAATTCTTTAAAAGTTTCTAAAAGAGATTTAAAAAAAACAAAAACAGAAAACATCACAGTGCATAAGCAGTTCCCATGTGTTTACGTCTGGTGTACATGTCACAGAAACTTTAAGGCAATGCCAATTACACGTGTCTTGACCTAGTCAGTTTATGAGAAGTAGGCTTCGGTGTTCTTTCCCTCACATAATCCTTCCCATTACTTGAAGTCCCATGCCATCCTGGTTTGAATACTCTTGAGGGGTTTTCTTATTGTGGGTGCTAAGTGTGACAGGACATTCGATGGTTGTCCTGTTTGTTTTAAAACAATCATCCCAGTTAGGACAGCCAGCCGTAAAATACTCTTGAGAATGGTTTGAATCCTTCCCGCAGCCATCTCTAGAAAATCATCTTCTGAAGGTCATTTTGAAGAATGTAATTCCAAAACGCATTACAAGAGCTCACTGAACAGCCTCTAGCATCAGGATCCAATTGTATTTGTAATCCTGGAGGATTCTCAGGAACACATGTGAAGTCAAAACTAGAAAATGTCCATGTGGTTGATTTTACTCTTCCTGTGATCCACATTGTTTATTGGCAGAGCTCCCAGTTTTTCTTTTTTACCATCAATATTCAGAATTGAGTGTGTGTGTGTGTTGTGCGGAGAGCAGTGTCTCTGGGGAATAGCTTCTGAAGGTGTAACTGTAACTGAGTTGAGTGGAAGTTCTTCTGTTGACGGGGTGGACATTAGACACAAGACATTCTTGACTCTGCAATGCAGTTGAAAGAGAAATTATAACCTCCTTTCATAAATATTTTTGAGAAAATCAGTATAACCATTACAACACTGGGCGCACTGTACCCCTCTACTGATGCTGGGAACATTTGACATTACCACTAGGAAGGGTGACGGCGGGACAGAGGGTGGATAAGGTTGGGTCTTGCAGCCACATCATAGACAGGCTGGCCTGGCCCTCCGTGGACCAGCTGTTCAGTCTTGGGCAAGCTGTTTAACTTCTCTGAGCACCGGTTCTTGGTCTGTGAAGTGCAGATGGTACCTGTAACTTGCTTCATGGTCTTGAGATTCTTTCATTAATTCACTCAACAAATGATCATGCACCAGGCACTATCCCAGCCCAGGGAAATAGTGCAAGAGAAACAAATGTTCAAAGAAGATGGGTCTCTATGCTCCCAAAGGAGTGGAACAAAGGGAAGAGTTGCTTCCCCTTATAAATATTCCTTCCTTCTCCCTCTGCTTTGTGTGTGAGCCGCTCTAACTTCTGTAATAAAGAATTTTCTTTCTTTTCTATTTTATTTTATTTTTAATTTATTTTACACATTTAATCACTGTACATCCAAACAGCTTGTAAAATGAATTTTCTCAGCATGAACACACTCACATCAGTCCAGTTAAAGGTATCATGCATTTAACCATCAACAGACAGACCTGCACTTCTGTGTCCTCAGATGTCCTGCCTCACTATTTTCCTCTCTGATTCCCTTCCTCTCACCCTTCCCCAGCTCCCAACCTCCTCCCACACTGTACACAGTATCTGCAACCGTTTTCCATCTTCTATACCCTCCCTCCCGTCTTTCCGTTTCTGCCATGGAGTGTGGACATCCAGTATATATCGAGTGGGGACATACCGTGTCTCTCTTTCATAGACTTGACTTGCCTCACTCAGCAGCAAATCTTCCTCATTCATCCACTTTTTATCAAACTCAGGGTCTTCTTATTTTTTTATGGCTGAGTAGTGTTCCATAGTGTACATGTGCCACACTTTTTCAATCCATTCATCTGTTCGTGGACATTTGGGATGGTTCCATGTCTTAGCAATTGTGAATAATGCTGCAATAAGCCTGGATGTGCAAGCACTTTTCCAACTGAGGACACTCCTGTCCTTTGGGTAGATACCCAGGAGTGGGATTTCTGGATCGTAGTAAGGTAGCTCTATCTGAAGGTAGTAAAGAATTTTCAACTTGAGGATGAGAAAGGCTACGAGGTTCTCTGTAGTGAATTATCGCCTTGACAAAGTGCGTGCAAATAACATCCTGTAAAAGTGCCGTGTGGGAATAGTTACTGCGCTTCTGCTCGGAGGACTTGTGTGTCCCAGGCCCTGTGAGCACATACTCGGCTGTCCTCCCGCCCCCGAGCCCCCTCCGAGAGCACATGCTTACACCAGCCCTGCAGCATCTGAGCTCTGCAAACAGCACCTCCCTTTCTTTCCAGGACTCCCTCTGCAGCCTGTGAGCTGGATTTACCTTGGACATCAATAGGGGCACAGGTCCTGGGACTCTGCAGGTCAAGAGAGGAGAGAACTTGCCCCCAGATTTGCTCAAAATCAAATAGTTTCAAAACCATGTGTTGCTCAGGTCACTTGGTTTCCTGTAATACCCTAAGAGTTTGGGAACTTAAAGGTGAACTTGAGTACAGTTTGAGCTGTGTGTTGCAGGGACCATGCTAACAAGAATCTAGGAGGTAGGAGGCTGGCGGGGGGCAGTGACGGCAGAAAGAGAGGAGCACGGAGGCACTTGGCAGAGGCTGGGACCCCACAGGAAACCATACTCCTAAGCAGAGCCTGAGTAAGATGGGACCACAGCTGTACGTCGAGTAGGCCTGGTGTAGAATGAGCAGTTAGCTGCAAACACTTGCCTTGGGATCTATAGAGGACACAGGGAGAGGAGACGAGAGTGCAGCAGAATGATGCTCACCAAGACAGAGGCCGGCGAGGGCTGCGTGGCCAAGTGCCACGTTTAGGAGCCACAGATCCAGGTGAGGCTCATGCTGGCTCAGCAGAGGGCATGATGCCCATCCCCACCACAGGCCAGAGGAGTGTAGCAGAGAGGGGAGATTGCCTGGCCCAAGAGAACTTGGGTGGCTTTCCTGTCTCTTTGCACTCAGGTGGTTATTATTTTTTATTTTTTGAGAGGTTTTTGCTCTAGGGCACATGTGCTCGCCAGAGAGACAGAGAGAGACAGGGAGACAGAGAGACCTGGTGTAGAATGAGCAGTTAGCTGCAAACACTTGCCTTGGGATCTATAGAGGACACAGGGAGAGGAGACGAGAGTGCAGCAGAATGATGCTCACCAAGACAGAGGCCGGCGAGGGCTGCGTGGCCAAGTGCCACGTTTAGGAGCCACAGATCCAGGTGAGGCTCATGCTGGCTCAGCAGAGGGCATGATGCCCATCCCCACCACAGGCCAGAGGAGTATAGCAGAGAGGGGAGATCGCCTGGCCCAAGAGAACTTGGGTGGCTTTCCTGTCTCTTTGCACTCAGGTGGTTATTATTTTTTATTTTTTGAGAGGTTTTTGCTCTAGGGCACATGTGCTCGCCAGAGAGACAGAGAGAGACAGGGAGACAGAGAGACATAAAGCGAGAAATCACCCCCTGGGGGGATGGTCATGCCACAATCCCTTCTCCTCCATTCTCCTCTTGGGATCTTGGGCACACACGCACACGCTCCTGGCATGAGTTTAAGCCACCGGGTCCAGGACTCGAACTGCGGTTGACTACATGGGAGTCCAGCGACATAGCCATTATGCTAACTGCTGGTCCCTCATGTGGTTATTATTATGCAGCTGTTGAAGCTGATCATCATGAAGACGATGGAACAACATGGGAATGCTCAGGGTGTGGTATTAGTGAAAAGCAGCACTGACGTCTCCCACACATGCGGCGGTGACGAGCAACACCCAGCGTTGCTGTCTGTACCTGTGCAGGCTGGAGGCATGGGCTCCAGCATGACCAGAGAAGGGCTGTCTCTCAGCAAATGAACACACCCAAGAGACAGTGGAGAATTTTAACTTTGTGGCCAAAAAGGTCAATTTGTAATGACAAGGTATGACAGTTCTATAGAATATGCAAATAGGGCACAGAGGACAGGGAAGAATGGAGTGGCAGCCAATGCTGCGTGTCACCAAAACTCTGGAAGGAACACACAGCGAGGCTGCGGTTCTGCACGGAGGCTGAGAAGGTGCCTTCTCCTGGGGTTCACAACGCAGCTTTGCCATTACCTGCATGGGCTCCTCTGGGCAAACCCTAAACCTCCCTCAGCCTCAGCTTCTTTGTTTGTAAAAGGAGGGTAACAGTAGCGCCTAGCTCCTAGCCTGCTGTGAGGGCTGAATAAATTACTGTAGGCAGCCAGTAGCCCAGGTACTCGGCATGTGCTAGGTAATTGTAAGCCCTTACCGTCCTGTTATGTTCCTAGGTTGACATGTTTGCTAATGTATTAAGATGGCAAGGATAAGTATAATGTCTAAATCTAAGTAAATTTGAAATGTTTTTTTTTTTTTTTTTTGCCATAGGCCAAGTATGCTCACTGAAGAGAGATGAAGAGAGACAGTGAGAGGGCAAGTGAGAAATAGCCCCCCGTGCCGCAACCCCTTCTCTTCCATTCTCCTCCTGACATTTTTGGGCATTCACGCACATGTACCGGGCCTGATTTTTAAGCCACCAGGTCCAGGACTTGAGCCATGGTCTGCCATGTGGGAATCCAGAACCTTAACCAGTATGCCACATTCTGGCTCCAATAAATTTTTTTTTAATACTTTAGTCTCATCCTCAAGGAAGCAGATGCCTTGTTTGATGATATGTGCAAGGATTATAAGAAGAGGGGTGCCTGGGAGAGGTGTGTAGGGAGAGTGGGGAGCAGGGGTGGAAGGAGCCATCAGACTACAGTATATCCCAGGAAAGCTAAGCTCTAGAGAGGTTCGTGCAAGTCCCAAAGGTGCTGGAAATAGTATGTTGAAGGGTCCAAGAACCCAGGCAGTCTGTCTGTAGTTGCTACCAGTAACCCACTGTGGGACAAGGGGAGTGTCCTAGCATCCCTTCAGTACGGTGACCATAAGGATACGCGTCACAGACCTCCAAGGACACTCCAGCTTCACATTTTGACATCCGATGCTGAGTATGGTGGAAGCCACTCTTCCCCAGGCTGCTTCCTCAATGACTGGCACTGTGGGGAGTCAGAGAGGCCCACTGCTGGGACGCCAGGATGCCTCCTACAGCCAGCGTCACCCGAGACTCCCGATGGCCTGGCCGCACTTTATTGAGACTGCACAGCAGGCTGGGAGGCTTCTGCAATCATTCTCTCAACTCCCCAGGTGGGAAACATTTAGTCCTGAGGTCTCATCAGTTTTTTCTCTGCACTGAGTCTTAAATCTATTCCTTTCTACATCGTTTTGTGGCAACGATGGTTTAAACCCTCATCAGTCATCATTCAGTTTATTGTACTTCATCTTGAATTTCCACAAGTTTCACATCCAAGACAAGACCCAGTTGAGGATGTCTGTCTCTCTCTACCTCTTTCTCCTCTCTCTAGTGTGTGCACACACTCTATCCTGAATAAAATAAATAAACTTTTAAATAAAAAAATAAAGATATATTTGGCTGAAGGTTCTGGAGGCCAGGACGTCCAAGACAGAGGAGCCACATCTGGCAAGAGCCACTTGCTGCTTCACAGCACGGTAGAAGGCATGACAACGTGAGAATGAGTGCACAGAGAGAGAAGAAAAGGAGATGAACTCATTTTTTTTCATTAGGATCCCATTCCTGAGATAACTAACTCACCACACAGATAATTCAATGAATGGATTAGTGACTAAGCTAATCACCTCTTAAAGGTTCCACATCTTACAACCATTCATATGACAACTACATTTCAACACAAGTTTTGGAGGGATGTTCAAAACCATAGCATTTAGCTAAGTTAACAGACTAGAAATGTCTCTAACTTCCATTTCTAACTCATATTTGGAATATATTTTATAGTAATAACATTTTAATAACATTTTTTTGAGAGGTTTTTGTGATAGGGCGAGTGCACTCGCCAGACAGACAGAGAGAGACATAGAGACAGAAAGCGAGAAATCACCTCCCAGGGGGAATGACCACTCAGCAATCCCTTCTCCTCCACGCTGAGAGGAGAATGGAGGAGAAGGGATTGCGGCGTGACCATCCCCCCTGGGGGGTGATTTCTCGCTTTCTGTCTCTATGTCTCTCTCTGTCTGTCTGGCGAGCGCACGCGCCCTACAGTGAAAATCTCTCCAAAAAAAGAAAATGTATATGATGAAACCAATAAAGATATGTAAAGCTGAAAGAAATTTTTCTGAATGATCAATTTAAAAGTCTTTAAACTATTCTAGAACAATTATCTCACCTTTTCTACAAAAATTATACTATAAAATTGTTCACAGATGTATAGGCAGTAAGAGCACAAAGCCCCTCAAAATCTAGAAGACAGAATATCATCATACAAGCATGTCAAGTAGTTAATTAATAAAATATTGTGACTCTGGATTGTGAGATGTTGGTGTTATCTGTTGATTTTTTAATAGCTGTAATTGGCTGTAGTTTCTCTTCTCATTCAAAGTAAGTGTTGGTTTTTATATCTAACTATATTGTAATGTCCTACTCCTTTTCTGAGAGCAGGCCCTTAATGTACAAACATGACCTAGAATCTCTCAGTTCGGATCCCTAGGCAGGTACAGGAGGAAGGTGGATACTTGTCCCTAACCACGTTTCACCTGGCTTCCCAGTGATTCAGCTGACAGTGGAGGCCGACCCAGATCCTTGCCAACATCCTCATGGGAGCAGCTGCTCCTGGTTCTGCCTGCAGCCCCTGCTTTCAGACTCTTGGGTTGGTCTGGAGACCAGAGACCTCATTGCTCTCCTCTCTGGTTCACTTTTCCATCTCCAGGGGCTTGAATCTAAAATCTCCCCCAGGAAGGATTTCTGTCTTTTACATAAACCAGCTTTTACCCACAGAGCCCAGGCTGCCCCGCCTCACATGCCTGGTCACAGCTGATCCAACTGTCCCATCAGTTCTGAGTCCCCTGCTATTTCTTGTCTACCTCTCACACTGTACGTCGATCCAGATTCATCTTCCTAAACCACCACTGTTCATATGTCAGACTCGGGCCAAGCATCTCCCGTGGCTCTCCATTTCCAAAGGAATGGAATCCAAATTCCTCATCCAAATACCTGGTGTACGAGGTCGTTCAGTTTGCCCTATCCCACCTACGACACCGAATCACATATTGCTCCACCGAATCCTTCCCCAGCATTTCCGCAGATGTATGGTCTCCATCACTGTTTCTGACTGGTATGGTGAAAAGTCCTTGTCCAGGTCTTCCCTCCCAGTCAACCTTACGACAGATGCCTTCTCCAGAGATCCGTGGTGTACACACCAGATAGCCCATGCTCGAAGCGTACTCCAGCCCCTCTGTGAATGTGAACAGGATGCACGCCTGTGGACCAGACAGCTCTCCCTCTAAGAACCAGTTTGGACCAGCTGGACCCAAAATGGCTGCCCTGACG
>NW_006159460.1:0-7043 GCF_000334495.1 Tupaia belangeri chinensis | reverse complement strand
AAAGACAGAGAGAGACAGAGAGACAGAAAGCGAGAAATCACCCCCCAGGGTGATGACCATGCTGCAATCTTTTCTCTTCCATTCTCCTCTCAGAAGCTTGGGCACACACTCACACACTCCTAGCGTGAGTTTAAGTCACTGGGCCCAGGCCTCAAACTGCAGTAGACTACGTGGGAGTCCAGTGACATAGCCATTACGCCAACTGCTGGTCCCAGCATTTTTGAAAATGTATATGATGGGAACCAGCAGTTGGCGTAATGGCTATGTTGCTGGACTCCCACATAGTCGACAGCGGTTTGTGTACCGGACCCGGTGGCTTAAAACTCACGCCGGGCGCGTGTGCGTGCATGCCCAAGATCCCAAGAGGAGAATGGAAGAGAAGGGATTGCGGCGTGACCATCCCCCCTGGGGGGTGATTTCTCGCTTTCTGTCTCTATGTCTCTCTCTGTCTGTCTGGCGAGCGCACGCGCCCTACAGTGAAAATCTCTCCAAAAAAAGAAAATGTATATGATGAAACCAATAAAGATATGTAAAGCTGAAAGAAATTTTTCTGAATGATCAATTTAAAAGTCTTTAAACTACTCTAGAACAATTATCTCACCTTTTCTACAAAAATTATACTATAAAATTGTTCACAGATGTATAGGCAGTAAGAGCACAAAGCCCCTCAAAATCTAGAAGACAGAATATCATCATACAAGCATGTCAAGTAGTTAACTAATAAAATATTGTGACTCTGGATTGTGAGATGTTGGTGTTGTCTGTTGATTTTTTAACAGCTGTAATTGGCTGTAGTTCCTCTTCTCATTCAAAGTGAGTGTTGGTTTTTATATCTAACTATATTGTAATCTCCTACTCCTTTTCTGAGAGCAGGCCCTTAATGTACAAACATGACCTAGAATCTCTCAGTTCGGATCCCTAGGCAGGTACAGGAGGAAGGTGGATACTTGTCCCTAACCACGTTTCACCTGGCTTCCCAGTGATTCAGCTGACAGTGGAGGCCGACCCAGATCCTTGCCAACATCCTCATGGGAGCAGCTGCTCCTGGTTCTGCCTGCAGCCCCTGCTTTCAGACTCTTGGGTTGGTCTGGAGACCAGAGACCTCATTGCTCTCCTCTCTGGTTCACTTTTCCATCTCCAGGGGCTTGAATCTAAAATCTCCCCCAGGAAGGATTTCTGTCTTTTACATAAACCAGCTTTTACCCACAGAGCCCAGGCTGCCCCGCCTCACATGCCTGGTCACAGCTGATCCAACTGTCCCATCAGTTCTGAGTCCCCTGCTATTTCTTGTCTACCTCTCACACTGTACGTCGATCCAGATTCATCTTCCTAAACCACCACTGTTCATATGTCAGACTCGGGCCAAGCATCTCCCGTGGCTCTCCATTTCCAAAGGAATGGAATCCAAATTCCTCATCCAAATACCTGGTGTACGAGGTCGTTCAGTTTGCCCTATCCCACCTACGACACCGAATCACATATTGCTCCACCGAATCCTTCCCCAGCATTTCCGCAGATGTATGGTCTCCATCACTGTTTCTGACTGGTATGGTGAAAAGTCCTTGTCCAGGTCTTCCCTCCCAGTCAACCTTACGACAGATGCCTTCTCCAGAGATCCGTGGTGTACACACCAGATAGCCCATGCTCGAAGCGTACTCCAGCCCCTCTGTGAATGTGAACAGGATGCACGCCTGTGGACCAGACAGCTCTCCCTCTAAGAACCAGTTTGGACCAGCTGGACCCAAAATGGCTGCCATAATGACCTCAGAAGACCCAAACCTCATCATAATGTCATTTACATATGACACACCCACTAGCACCAGGGCAGTTTACAGTTACCAGGGAAATGACTGGGAATCTACTTACAAGGGGGAGGGTTCCGAATTGTGCAAAGTCCCACCTTTTCCAGGAAAAGCTTTGAATATTGCTCCTTCTGTTACCCTCTCCTTTCCCCTCTCACTCCATTTGCTATATCTTAACTCCCAGGCCAAGACCAGGGAGAAGGTGATTGCAAGCTCAGAGTCTGCTCCTCCATTCCTTGGCCATCGAGTAAGGCTTATGCCAGGACACTCAGTGTCTGTTATTAGTGGGCCCCGCAAAACATGAGCAGCAGAAGATCCCATCTTGGGGACTATGTTAGAAAATTGGTAATAGCATGGCATGGAGTAGAAGGTCCAGTCCCTTTTTTCAGACACCTCTAATCTTTCATTATCTTCAAGACTAATTTGATGATAATTTAAAAAGAATAACACCTGTATGACCTTTACATGTTATGTTTAAACAACTTGGGGGACCAGCAGGTGGCGTAGTAGTTAAGGCACTGGTATTACCACATGGCCATCTAGGGTTCAAGTCTTGGACCTGGTGGCTTGCTTTCTGACCCTCCCTCTCTCTCTCTCTCTCTCTCTGTCTTTCTCTGGCAAAACTCATGTAAAAATAAGTAAGAAAATAAAGTAATTCTTTAAAGTAAATAAGTAAATGACCTGATAATCTTACAGAAAATCCATTCCTTTGTGAAGGTGAGAGTTTCCATCAGTCACTGTGAACATGACCGCTTTTTTAGACATCTTCAAATGAGAAGACTGTCTAATCTGGTTTTGTAAACATTTAGTATTTATTTCTACTTCCTCAATAACATACCTCTAAATCTTCGCAACGCATCTATTGAAGCAAGCAGCTATATATCTTAATCTACTGAAAAGTCTTAGATGAAAATGTGAAAAAAAATGACGAGAAGCTGAGAGTGTATGTTTTACTTCTATTTACACTTACCCCGAATTAATTACCACAGCCCGACAGAAGCGCAGCTAATAAATAAGTCATTACGTTAACCTAAGCATAGATTACATGAAGAAAATCTGCATTGTTTTGTTTTAGGTTTTTTTCTCCCTTGAGTGAGAAAGACAGAAAGAGAGGGAGAGACAGAGAGTGAAAATGGCGCCCCTCACTAGGGTCTCAATGTCACAATCCAACCTCAGCCCTGTTCTGATCACTTGCCCAGAATACTCTGGTAGGTCTCCGGATGTGAGCGGGGAACCCCCTGTGTGGCTCAGCCACGTTGGACCCCTGCACCATCATCATGCTCCCACAGTCGTCACTGTCACAACCTGGAAAACCTTGGGCCTGTGTCCCACTGGCTGGTGGTTCTCTATGAGGGACAGAGGCAGCAGAGTGCTCACTCCCAGAGAGGGGTTAAACAGGAGGGGGGCCAGGCGGTAACACTGAATTCAGAGCACAGGTGTAAAGCCAGAGGTTCTAAGTGACCCCTTAGGGATGGGCTGGGCAATCACAAACACAGCCCGCATGGTGGGTGTGGCTGGGGACCCTGGTGCTGGGAAGGAAAGAAGACATCGATGCAAGGGAGAATGCAGGAAGGAGTCAGCAACACCACAGTGGATCCCCACCTCTGGTAGCTTTATTAGTCTAGGCAGAGCTGAGAGAGCACAACTCAGACCACCTCCTGCAAAACAAAGCACACAAAACACCCTCTCCAGGGACATAATGGGCTCATTATGTGAAAGTCTCCTGGTGTCAGATTTCAGACCTAGGTGGAGGCTGGTACTAAACATCTTCCTAAGTGCTCTCTCAGCCTTCTCCCTTTGGTTCTGCTCTTCTCAGCAATAATTTTATTTTCCAGCAGAACAATTTATTCATAGCAAGGATGGCCACTGACAGCTGCTAGCTTCTAAGGTCTCCACACTTGAGAATCCTGCAGGAAGAGTGACCGCCCGCCCTCCCCACCATGTGCATAAGTCAGTTTTCAGGGAGGATTCTGGTTGGTTCTGCTGAGTCATGTGCCTATGAAGGGTTTAATGAACAATGATTGGCTAGGCCAAGACCACATGACATTCTAAAAGTCAAGAGTGGCTCAGACAGCGAATGATGCCAGTCAGGTAGAATGGACAACAGCTTGTTCCCTCAAAGCAAGTGACATGACCCTGAGCAGTCAGCAGCATAATGCATTCTTAAATGCTTGCATTGTTGATAACTGGGTTGTTGTCATTGTCCCACACTCTAGGCCATCATGTCTGCTCTTACTACTCATGCAAACACGACACTCATACATACGTCAGTGCACACACACACGAGCACATGCACATTTGCACACAACACACTCATATTCTCACCTGTGCACATGCAGTATGCATACACACCTCACATATGTGTGCATGGGTACACATTCATGTACACATACTCACACTTTTAACAGCATTATTAACACAGTTGCCATCTCAGAAGGCTGGTTTGGCTCGGAAGGAGATGGAGAGAAGAGGGGTCTGGATCAGTCATATAGCCAACTTTGAGCTGGAAATTGAGCTGGAAATCTCTGCTTTCAGAATATCCTTCGGCCACTGCCCATGCCATTGACAATCTCCACTCAGACCTCATCTTATTTTCTCGTCCTTTGCCATCTTGCTTTCTTAATCCCTTGCCTAATGCTTTCTCTCCCCCCTAACACCTGGCTTTCTCCTCTCCTACAGCCAAACTCTGGTTGGGGTTGACCATGTGGGATCAGGCTTGCTCAGTGTGGCTCTTCCGTGCTGCTTCATGGGTTGGCCCACTTGAGAGTCTTTTACATCTGCTTCCCAGATGCAATTTAGCTCAGATGGTTTGGAAGACATATCTGGAATGAGGGAAATCATTTGGATAAGATTTTATTTTTACAGGGGAAATAAAAGGGTGCTAACATCTAAGTGCACTAGGGTTGTTAGTGCTTCTAAAAGTGGCTTCCATTGTGGGGAATGAAATACATTTGTAGATAAAAGGAAATACCTACATTCACGCGTTCAAGCTTAACTAGAAAAGTAGAAAATGTCATAGATCCTTCTATGATTGTTTCATCTTGTAGTTAACTTGGCCTTAATCACGTATTATAGCTTATTCTTTGCAGGAAGTTCTTTTTAGAATGTAACTGACGATGGATATAACCAAACCCCACAGAAATAATGAACATGGTTTATTTTAAGCACAACTTGGAGTGACCAGGCCCAGAAAAGCACGGAAGTGCTCCCCAGGTGTTCATATGCAGCAGTTCTTCGATTCAGCTCTGAGAGCATGAGACACAGACAAAGCTGAGAACCAGTGTGAGGAGTCTCTTCACTGGTCTGGCCCAAAGAGGCGGGACATCTGGAAGTGGGGGCTGTAGGTTTAGGTGGGTTTGGAAATTCTTAGGTTAGTAATTGGTTAAATGTGCAAGTCTTTGTCCAGAAGGGACTTGGAGTCGGTAGCAAAGCCTGTCTGAGCCTAACCAGGATAGAGATAAGAAGGCCTTCTTCTGTGTATCTGCTGATCTGTGCTGGGTCAGGATGTGGCAAGTTGCCCACAGTCACTGGACCAAAGTGGTCTGTCACGGCAAGATTCATGTGTGTAGAGTGACTTTTCCAGGCCCCTTGGAGAGCGTCTTAGTCTGGGAAGAATAGTCAGAAATCCGTCCTCATGACAACTGCCTAGAGGAATTACACTGTTGGTAGAACCGTTTCTGGCACACAGTAGGTGCTTAAGAAATAATTGGTGAATGAGTGAATGAATAGATGATAGGTGCAACCAAAATCAAAACTGAAGTCACTCCTGCAGGTTGAGAATATGTCTTTAGTAAGTAACTTTGTGACTTCTCTGGTCTTGAAGGAAGACTTTTGGGTACACATATGGCCTTTTCCTCAAGTATAACACGGGGCTCTTTCTGAAGCGCTGGTTTTAATTTAAATAACAAGCATTTTTGAGGAAGCTGCTTGGTAACATGAATGCTTCCATGAGCTCATATTATGAAGAAACGCTTCACGTACAAATGCCTTTTAAAGGCATCTACCTATTCTGTATCCCACGGTACAGGCTGTCTTCAGTCAAATGTGTCTGCTCCATGGACGCTGGTAGATAAGGCCTATGCAGGTTTCGTCATCTCTATGCGGCGACTCATGTCAGTCCAGATGCATTTGAGTGCACAATCATCCTAAATCATCCCCCTCCTCTTCAGGCATATTTTCCTCATCTGGATTTAATGCAGACCTCACATAAGCATCTGTGGAATGAGTCTGGACATTGCTAAAGAGGGTTGGTGGGAGGAGGAGGAAAGAAAGAATAATGGCCGATCATTAAGTTGTGGCTGCTGCTGGGAAAAGCCAGCCTGCCAGGGGACAGCCGCAGCCTCCGATGCAGACACCGCAGCAGCAGCCTCGCAGTCCGGCCGAGAAGGAGCAGCGTGCCTTTGGTGACTTCCCTGTGTCCTCTGAGATTAACTATGAGGCAGAAATGACTTCTCTGCCAGAGTCTGGATTCAATTAAACATGCTAATTCTAATTTTAGAAATCAGCTTGGACCTTCCTTCTAGTCATTACTCCAAAGTGGCGTTCAGTGATAAAGGCTCTCCATCGCAGCGTGTGAGTGCAGCCAGGCGGGAAGGAGAGGGGGCCTCTGCACTGCGCTGGGCTGTGTCACAGGGTTCACGCGGCCCGTGAGGCCATCGGGCGGGAGAAGGAGGGGGCGAGGCACTCCGCATCACAACTATCTGAAATCGAGCTTAGTTGAGACATGTAAGTCAGTCATTATCAAGTGGAAAGTCGGCCCCTGGGAAGCCAATTTTTGCTTCATACTCACAAGGACAGTTAAAAAAAATACTGTGAGAAAAAGCGGAGCAAAAGCACACGTTTATTCTGGTGCAAAAGATTTTCTAAATGCATGCACAATTTCTTCATAATACTCATGTCCAAGAACTTTTTGAAGATCCTCAGTATTTAAGTATAGCTTGGGCTCTGACAATATTGTGCCTGACTGAGTTGGATGAATTTAATATTGAAATGAAGCCGAGTAGAATAAAAGGACTCCGAGAGTCACTTGTTCGTTCTTTTCAGAAGACATTAACTGAACACCTTCCTCATGAGCAAGGCACCCCCCCAACCCCCCCCCTAACACCGTCACCATACCTGATAGCATCATCCTCGCCATCACCAGCACCGTCACTAATACCGTCACCATAACTGATAGCATCCTCCTCGCCACCACTAGCACCACCACTAACACATCCCCATAACTGATAGCATCATCCTCGC
>NW_006159459.1:2000535-2012884 GCF_000334495.1 Tupaia belangeri chinensis | reverse complement strand
ACTGAGTGAAAATTATTCATTTCAAAAATTGGAAGTCCCAGTTCTATGGGATGCTTATTATTGTAACAAAAACTGACTTTGAACTACTCATAGAACCTTCTGGACCTTCCCTCCAGGGGTTCAGAACTACTTTTAAGGACAATGTACAAGGATTCTATTTATTTATTTATTTATTTTAAAAATTTTTAATAGTCCTTTACTATTTTATTCTTTGTGTGTTGTAATCCACTTTAGGAAACCCAGTATATCAAAAAGAAAGGATGACTATTTGCTTTATAAAGTCACACTTCAAAGAGGAATTCACAGCATTCTTTTAGAGTAGCTTAGTTAGTGGCATTATTATTTTTTAAGAATTATTTATTTAATTTTTTAAAATTTATGATTATTATTTTAAATTCATCAGAGAGACACAGAGAGCAAGAGAGAGAGGGAAAGTGAGTAGCCAGGCCCAGGACTCAATCCATGCTCAACCATGTGGGAGTCCAGTGCCTTAATCACTACTGAAGTTGCTGGCCCCAGCATTATTTATTATTCAGTTGACAAAACTTATTTTGTAGAGGTTAGCAAGAATTTCTTACTGCATACAACTAGACAGTTGGATTTAGAGAACCTTTCTGGTTGTCTAAATATGTAATAATGTTCACCTACCTGCCCCTGTCTCCACCTACCAACTCTCCAAAGGCTACCATTTCTTCAACTTTTCTATCCTTCCATTGCTCATACAAGCATACAGACATAGGTTCTTATTTTAGCATACTTAAAGGTAATACGTACTTCTGTACCATAGGTTTTTAAACATTGAAAAAAATAAAATATTTTGAAGCCTTCTCTATATCGACACAGAGCAAACTTCTTCGTTCTCTGTAACAGCAGCCTAAGGGAATGTGTCATAGTTTATTTAACTATCCCCCTGTAGACGGCCACTTGGATTGTCGTTACAAACCGTGCTACAGTGAGTAGCCTTGTACATACGACCATTGTGTACAGATGCTGATATATCGATAGAATAAACTTCCAGGAATGGGATTGCTGAGTCAAAGGATAAACGTACATGTCATTTCAATATGCACTGCCAAATCATCTTCTGTAGGTGTTAGAGTTGTACATTTTGTGCCATTAGTGGATTGTAGAAAAGCATTTATTTTCGATTTATGAAAAATTTTACATGACTACTTTTGTCCCAGTCTTGAGGAATAAGGCCCTAAGAATCATTGTTCTCTATGTCATAAATGTGGCAAATAAAGCAATCTAACTCTAGAGACTTACTCATTTTGACATTAGATGCGGCGAGGTATTTCTCAAGATGTTTTTTCCACTCCTCTTTTGGCTTCATGTCTTGTTGGTCCTCATTACAATCATATTCACTAGATTAGTCATCGAGGGTATTTTGTGTTTTCTCCATTAGTATGGTCATCACAGTTTATTTTAAGAACTAAAGGAAACCTTTTCTGTGCAGAACAGCGGCAGGAGCCCAGGGAGCGCCGACATCTTTCTGCTCAAGTCTTGCTCTATCACGTCTGGGGCAGTAACCCCTTGGATAGTGTCTTCCAGTTGCCCCAAGCTTGGGCCTAGCACACAGCCTCGGTTCCTTTGTCCACTGGGTCTACTGGCCTACTGCTCCTTCTGTCGCCACGGCCCAGGAAAGCTCAACAATTTTGGTGCTGCTCATTTCAGCACCCACCTGCAGCAAGACCGGGGCCAGGTGGCCCAGGCCCAGCATAGGCACAAGGGTTCTATTTAAATCTGCCTTGGACCCCACTAGGCTTCCCTCTTAGACATGTTGACATACGAGATCAGGTGCGTAAGACATGTTCTGTATATGCATGGATCCCATATTTTTCTCTACCGTATCCTCAAATACCAAGCATTTGGCATTCTCCTCACTTAGTTCAAGTTCTTTTTTTTTTTTTGGGGGGGGAGATTTTCACTGTAGGGCAGGTGCGCTCGCCAGACAGACAGAGACATAGAGACAGAAAGCGAGAAATCACCCCCCAGGGGGGATGGTCACGCCGCAATCCCTTCTCCTCCATTCTCCTCTCGGGATCTTGGGCACGCACGCACACGCGCCCGACGTGAGTTTTAAGCCACCGGGTCCGGGACGTGAACCGCGGTCGACTACGTGGGAGTCCAGCGACATAGCCATTACGCTAACTGCTGGTTCCCAGTTCAAGTTCTTTAACTGAATGGTACCCTTGGACTTCCTTTGACCATGGGAACACTCACTTGCCTCAAGCTGGTATCGTTTCATCTGACATCGCCAATTATTATTGTCTATTTCTGTTGAATCCATCTCTCACTTTGCTTATATTTCCACATACATGGCGTATCCTGTGGGGGTTGAGACTGGAAGTATTTTACTTAGTGTTATTTGGTCATCCACATTTCCGGAAATGTAACTGAGAAACCTATCTAAAACACTTTGTGAAAATAAGCAATGTATCAGCACACCTTCACTGGAAACCTTTAAGCATACTTTTGTTGTTGTTTTTTTGTTTGTTTGTTTGTTTGTTTTGTTTTTTGAGAGGTTTTTGCTACAGGGCTCATGCACTCGCCAGACAGACAGAGAGAGACAGAGAGACAGAAAGCGAGAAATCACCTCCCAGGGGGGATGGCCACGCCACAATCCCTTCTCCTCCGTTCTCCTCTCGGGATCTTGGGCATGCATGCACATGCGCCTGGCATGAGTTTAAGCCACCAGGTCCAGGATGCAAATCGCGGTTGACTACATGGGAATCCAGCAACATAGCCATTATGTAAACTGCTGGTCCCACCTTTAAGCATACTTTTGGTGTATAATTCAAGGGTCAATGGCAAGGTTGCTGCGTGTATGAGCCTAAATTATTTTATCACTTAGGGTCTTTCTTTTCAATCAGATATCCTAGAAACAGTTGAAATATGTGTATGAATGATTCTGAAAAGTTAGTAGTGGCTTCTCTTTCAGAATGTACAAGACCAACAGCCTCTTCTCTCATAACGGGAAAAATTGGCTATCATTATAAAAGCTATGAACTTTAAGTGGCTCAATGGCATTTAGTTTGTCAAATTTGGATTTGTTTGTTCTAGGTAACTGAGAAAGCTCCCCCACACTTACTATATTCCAGTCATGACACAGAACTCAGGCTATACCGAGATGATTTAACGTTCAGACTTGCACTCCAGAAGAATAACATATACCTTCTATCATTTTCCTGCTATTCTGGCATTTAGACTGTGTCATTCTGCCTCATAATCCTAGAGCAGGCCAAAGTTCTGGCTGTGTCAAAGTCATGGTTTAGCAGTCTGTCTTGTTTGCTATTTTTACATGATTTAAAAATTATTCTGTCTTGTTTTTGTGTTTGATTTTCACTGTATAGAAGTCATTGTAATACTCGTAATATTTTCTATTTCATCTTGAGGTTGTTGCAAACAAAGGAGGGGAAGTGTAAGGGAAAGGATTTTCTATGATTTTCAAGTCATCAGAATTTTCCTCTCTGTTTTAGCTTTCCTAGAAAGCAAAATTAAGCAATTATGAAAAAGTAACACACAAAGGCAAAAGGAAATTAAATATCGAAAGTTAAAAAAAGAGGATGTTGCATCTCTAACCAAATTTAAAAAAAAAAAAAGTAACTGCATCAGCTCCGATTGGGCGCTCTGCAGAGGGGTTGAAACTGACAGGTTTCAGCCCCGCCAGTGGGACAGAGCGCCCCTTGCAGCTGCAGAGGCGCCTGGCAGGAGGGCAGCTGGCTCCTCTAAGACAGGCTGTTTCCTAAAGGGCTAGTTTTCAGCTTTACAGAATCAGACTGTTTATTTTCCTGTTTACTATCCTTGCGTTTACATTTACACCGTCCACAAGGACTATCAGACTTTGGGGATTTAGTCGCACAAACCCATGCTCACAGTGTTCCGGGTTATAGACTGGATGACCTTTTTACTGACGTGTGAGAGGTCAGCTATCCTGAATGTACTAGCTATTTGGGCAGGACACTCCCTCCATACACACACTATGTCACATAAGACATGAAATAAGAATATAAAATGTTTACGGGTAAGCTGCAAATCAGTGGAAAAAAAGCCGGTTATCTCGGGGAATCTTCCATCCAGTTTCCATAGCCAGGTATTAGTTTTCTCCATTACGGGGATAGCTAAGAGGTGCCAAGTGCTTACGTGTGCAGGCATTGTAATAAGTACGTAACGTCATCCAGTCATGACAACGCATCGACATTTATGTGATCATTGTTTCCACACAGCAGAAGAGGATACTGAGATGCCCAAGGCCACAGAGCAAGGCAGGCTATGGCTGTGACATGAGCTATGGTGGTCCAGCCACTGGGTCTCTAGACATCACTACGAGGCAATTCTAGCTGAGGCATTACACAGCAATTCCCATTTTCCTTAGTTACCCCAAAGCACCATTCGCTCATTCCAGAGACCCTAGAGTATACTTGAGTGGGATATTGCTACCTGTTCTCTTGTTAGTTCAAGTCTTCCCCTCCAGTGTTGTGTTTAGTTAAATTCAGCTGCATCTAATAAATTCCCCAATCCCACCTGAGATATTTTCAGACATTATTCAAGTGGTTCAATAATGCATTTTGAATATTTCTTACTATCTTGGTGTTCAGAAGACTATTCGTTTCCTGATACAGTCCCCAACTCAGGTGGCATCTTTAAAGTACATATACAATTTGAACTTATCCGAGAAGGGGGAAAGTACAAATTGAAAAAAACAAGAAAAATCATATTCCTCTCTTCTGTATATGCCTACATATTACATTGTGGTCCAAAGAGTCATTATTTAGTATGTGGGCATCCTCCACTTCTCTCACTGTGTCTAGGCTTTCTCCTCAGGAATAACTCAGGGTGTAAGGAACACATCTTATAAAATTGTAGTGGTATTCTCATTTTTTAGTTCCTTATACAGGCATTCATGTCAATAAATATACATTTTTAATTGACTGTGAAAAAAAACCCACAAAAACCAAAAAGAAAAGGAAAAAACAAAAAAAGTGGAAAACCCCAGAAAATGAAAGTTGCAGGGCTCACTTTAAAAGGCGCTCCACACCATCAGGTCCTCAGACCTCACTGAGACTCCCTTCCAGGCAGTCCTGCAGAGTCACCCAGATCCCAATGGCCCTCCCGGTCTCTGCACTGCTGGCCCTGGTGGTGCTGTGCTCTAGCCCCGCCTGCTCTCTGGGCTGCGACCTGCCTCTGAGCCATGGCAAGTGGGAAATCTTCACCCTTTTGGCGCAAATGGAAAGAATCTCCATCCTGTCATGTCTGAAGGACAGGACTTACTTCGGATTTCCTCAGATACTTGTGGGTGGACACCAGGTTGACAGGACACAAGCCACAGCTGCCATACATGAGACGCTCCAGCAGATCTTCATCCTGTTCAGCACCAGGGGCTCTTCTGTGGCCAGGAATGAGACCCTGCTCGAGAAATTCCTCCAAGAACTTCATCAACGGCTGGATGGCCTGGAGACCTGTCTGGGGAAGGAAAAGGAGGTGGAACCGTCACCCCCAGGAAGCGAGAACCCCAGACTGGCTGTGAAGAGTTACTTCCAAAGAATCAGTCTCTATCTGAAAGAGAAGAAGTACAGCCGTTGTGCCTGGGAGATTGTCAGGGTGGAAGTCAGAAGGTGCTTGCTCATCATTAACAATCTCTCAGGGAAACTCAGGAAATCAGGAAGACATTGATTCTCAAAACAATTTACCTGGGCAACTGAATTGCTATTTTCTAAGACTCAAAGTGCAATATCTATTTTTATATCAGATGAGAAATAATTAATATTAAATGCTATAAAGTATAAGAAACTGTTGAGAATATAGAAATTAATAAAACTTTTGTAATTTTATTTATTTAAATTATTTGAAATATTTATGGCTTTTACGTTTTAAATATTAATTATTAAAATAACTTGTTTTGTATTATATTTTGTAGAAGACTACTGTTCACTTTTAAGTTGTGTAAAAATAAAAATAATTTCAAAAATAATTGTTTTGCTTTCATACTCTTTTGGAATAGAAACAACCCACAGTATCATCGCACAAAATAAAACTGAGAAGGTACCTGAATGAAGAGGGAGTTGGGATAGCTCATTAAACATCACAGCACTCAACACATATTGAGGAAGGATTGAATGTAAAACCCCAAGACATAGCTCAGATATGGAGAGACGTGATTTCTTTTATTTTTTAATGGAGAAATTGAGTATTTTATTATTATTTTGCTGCAAAGCTATTGCTTCGACTGTATAAAATAGCACCAGCAAATGCAGTATATGGCAAAACTAAAATAGTACTGTTCTTTAACAGTGTACAACTAAGGGAAACTTTTCTCAACTCCCAGTTACTTCCAATGGAGAGAAAATGAAGTATTCTGACCCAAATCCGTGGATGTTCATATACAGTGTTACAGAAGGCTTAGTATAACAGTGGTATCACTAATTACATAATTCTTATAACCAGGTTTTAATCACAGATAATTTCATGAATTCTAAATAGTCGAGCCTAGACTAAGAATCATAGAATATTGTGAAAAAGATGCATTTTATGTTTACTAAAAATATGATCATTAGAAAGTTAAGGGGTATTTCTTTCAGTAGCGGTGTTCAGAGTAGTTTCTTTTTCCACCGGTACTGCTAAAAGTTGCAATTTTGAGTCTTCTATCAACCACTCACTTGAGACAACTGCCTGGATTAAGTGGTTTGACACTCTTTATTTAAGGGTTCTACTTCCATGTCTTTCTCATACGCTCTTAACTCATTAGTTCCTCTAGTTCTGAAACGTTACTCAGTGTCATCTTGATCAGCCAGCCATCTTCATAACGAAATTTGTTGACAAGTCCTGGATTTTCTGCAAGAGTGTCATTAATTTCAGTTACTTCTGACAGAGGACAATCCAGTTCACTAGCAGCTTTTACACTTTCCAAAGCACCAATCTCATCTTGTTCAGTTTTGTCCCAACTTCAGGCAGACGACAATAAGCAACATCTCCCAAGGCTTCCTGTGCAAAACTGCTGATCACTGTTCCAATATCATTTTTGTTGTTATCCATTCTTGTTTCTCCCTGAATTTTCGTATTGACAGCAGAGCGGGTCCCGTAAGCAGCATCCGGTAAGTTCCCACTCTGAGCCGCCAGGGCCACCGCGGGCAGAGCACCGGGGCTGCGGAGCCCGCGCGCAGGATGCAGGCCACCGCCCTCAAGCTCCAAGCCGCTCGCAGCGCCATGTTCCGAAGGGATGCAGAAGAAGGTCGCAGCGCTGCTCCGGGCTGCCCGGGGTGGGAGGCTGGACGGAGCAGTCCCGGGCCAGAGCTAGCCGGCTGGACCAGGCCTGGGGGCCAAGAGATTTCTACAGACAAACCTAAGGTTGGGCATAGACACCAACTTTTTCTTTTTTCTTAAGTAACAACTGGAGATATTGCAAGATATAGTAGAGACCTAAGTAAGCCAGGGAAACACAATTCAGTATGTCTCTGTACCCTGGGGAATCTTAGAGAAGGCTGATGGTAGAAGGATGAGTACAGAGTCTAAACTGCTCAGGTTCTAGTACCTCATTTCTCATTCCTGTATTCAAAACACTTCAAGGATAAAATTAGAGAAAGTATTCCTATATCAGAATAATTTTAGTATTAATTTATATCATAATGCTCTTTTATTTTCCTTGATACTCTCCTAATCATTATCTTATTTTGAATATCTGTTACAATCAGTGGTGAGATTTTTTTTGGGGGGGGAGGTTTTTGTTATAGGACGTGTGTCCTCGCCAGAAAGACAGAGAGAGACAGAGAGACAGAAAGCAAGAAAGCACCCCCAGGGGGGATGGCCACACCGCAATCCCTTCTCCTCCATTCTCCTCTCGGGATCTTGGGCACGCATGCACATGCGCCCAAGCGTGAGTTTAAGCCCCCAGGTCTGGGACTTGAACCACGGTCGACTACATGGGAGTCCAGCAACATAGCCATTACACCAACTGCTCACTTAAAAATATTTTTTTCAGAGAGATTTTTGCTATAGGGCATGTATACTCACTGAGAGACAGAGAGATAGAAAGCGAGAAATCACCTCCCAGGGGGGATGGCCACACCGCAATCCCTTCTCCTCCATCCTCCCCTTGATTTTGGGCATGCACACACATGTGCCCAGCATGAGTTTCAAGCTCTGAGTCTGTCTAGGACTCCAACCATGGTCAGCCATGTGAGAGTCCAATGATGTAATTGGACTCCAAAGATTAAGCCATCTGTTGATCCCTAAAAATGCTTTTAAACTCCTACTCTCTGTGGTATATTAGGTGTCATGCTAGGTGTTAGAGCACAAAATTTATTAAGATTGTATTTTTGTCTCCAGGTTGCATATAAGTCTTCTAAAAAATTGGCCGAAAGAGGAGAAAAGTGGGGGTAGCAAATTTGATATATCCCTGGGGGAAAAAAAATGAAAACAAGAGAATGAGGACACATTAATATCTATCATACTCAGATTCATTAATATTCCATCTAAAAATAAATTCTGATCAGTATATAGAAGAATGTTTCAGTCAAACCTTGACTAGAAATGAGAAGATAGCAGTATGTAAGTAACCCTTTTCCACACTTTGTGAACTGATCCTACGTAGTCACGAGTAAAAGTTTTTAACTGCCAATTTGGTTTACTGAAGATGCGAACTTAATCTTGAGGGCATTATTCAAATTGGAATGAAAGGCATAAAGCTATCTCTATTTACAAATAATGTCATCTTAATAATGTACTGTAAAGATTCACACAAAAGTCTATTATAGCTGATAAATGAATTTAGGAAATTTGCAAGATGTAAAATCCACAAACTAAATTTAGTTATATACTAGCAATGATTCACCCAGAAAGGACATTTTAGGAAATTTAATTTATAATAATACAAGAAGAATAAAGTACTTGGAAATAAAGTTAACCAAGGAGTGCACAAATTTCATTGAAAAATACAAAATATTGCCAAAAGAAATTAAAGAAATCCTCAATTTGAAAAATAGAAATCATCTCTAGCATTTTCTCTGATTGTAATGGAATTAAACTTGAAATGACCAACAATAAAACTTTCAAAAATATTTAAACACATGGAAATGAAACGATAGGCTCCTGAATGATTTGCTCCTTACTGAAGAAATTAAGAATAAAACTTAAACATTTCTGGAGACAAATAATAATGAAAATACAACACTCCAGAACCTTTGGGATCTAGCAAAGGATACATTCAAAGAAAAGCTTATAACAATGAGTATTTATAAGAAAAAAAAAAGTCTGCAAACAAACAACCCAATGATGAATCTTCAGAAACTAGAAAAGCAAGAACAAGCTAAATTCAAATGTAAAAAAAAGAAAGAAAATAAATATCAAAAAATAAGCAAGTGAAATAGAGAGTTAAATAGTTACAGTAATAAAAATTAAATTGAAAGCTGGTTTCTCAAGAGAATAAATAAAATTGAGAATATTATAGTTAGATTAACTAAAAGGAAGAGAGGAACCACAAAAATAAAATCAGAGACAAAAAACAGGACATTACAATAAATATCTCAGAAATACAAAAGATTATTAGAGATTACTTTAAGCAGCTATATGCTAAGAAATTGGAAAACCTAGGAGGGACTTCTAAATTTGTCTAAATTTCTGGACTCACGAAACATATCTAGTTTGAATCAGAAAGCTATAGAAAGCCTAAATAGTCCAATAACAAGTAACAAGATTGAAACAGTAATTAATAGTCTTCCACCAAAGAAAAGCTCAGGTCCAGGTGACTTCACTGCTGAATTCTACAAATCTTTTTTTTTTTTTTTTGAGGGGAGAGGTTTTTGCTATAGGCCACGTGCGCTCGCCAGAGAGACAGAGAGACAGAAAGTGAGAAATCACCCACCAGGGGGATGGCCACGCCACAACCCACAATCCCTTCTCTTCCATTCTCCTCTCGGGATCTTGGGCATGCATGCACATGTGCCCGGTGCGAGTTTAAGTCACTGGGTCCAGGACTAGAACTATGGTCAACCACATGGGAGTCCAGTGACATAGCCACTACGCTAACTGCTGGTCCCATCTACAAATAATTTTTTAAAAAATTAGCCAATTTTCTTCAAACTATTCTGAAAGATCCAAATGGAGGGGATCTGCCCAAACTCATTCTATGAAGTCACCATCACCATGATATGAAAAGCAACAAAGACACAACAAAAAAAGAAAACTACAGAACAATATCCCTGATAACTACAGATACCCAAATCCTCAACAAAATAGTAGTGAATCAAATCCAATCACACATTAGAAAGATTACACATCATGACCACACAGGATTAATCCAGGGATGCAAGGATGGTTCAACCTATTTAAAACAGTAAATGTAATACAGCACATTAATAGAAAGGCAAAAATATGAGCATATTAATGGATGTGGAAAAAGCTAAAATACAACATCCCTTCATGATTAAGACTCTCAACAATAAAAGCATAAAAGACACATTTATTAACATGATAAAGACCATATATAACAAATCCACAGCTAACATGGTATTGAGTGGGCAAGAATTAAAAACTGTTCCACTTAAAACTAGAACAAGACAGGAATATACACTTTTTCCACTCCTATTCAACACAGTACTGGAAGTCCTAGCCAACACAATCAGACAAAAGTGTGGAATGAAAGGTATCCAAACTGGAAAGGAAGAAGTTAAATTGTCCCTATTTGTGGATGGCATGATTGTATACATAGAAAAAAAAATTTAAAAATCATGAGCAAACTGATACAGAAATTAAGAAATCAATTCCATTTACAAACAAAATAAAATAGCTAGAAATAAATCTAATCAAAGAAGTAAAGAGCTGTACCATGAAAATTATCAAAAACTAAATAAAAAAATGAAAAAGATACACTAAAGGACTGAAAGACATCCCTGTTCATGGATCCAAAGAACTGACATAGTTAAAGTGTTGATACTACCCAAAGTTATATACAATGCAATTCAATCAAAGTACTAGTGATATTCTTCACAGAAATAGAAAAGGCAATAATAAAATTTGTCTGATTTACAAAAGACTCCATATTGCCAAAGCAATACTACACAAAAAGAGTAAAATTGGAGGCCTCTCACTACCTCACTTCAAAATATACTGCAAAATCATAATAACAAAAACAGCATGGTACTGGCACCCAAACAGACACATAGACCAATGGAACAGAACAGAAAACACAGAAGCATAGCCAACAATGTCTGGGCAACTAATTTTTGATAAAAGGTACAAGACAATCTAGTGAGAAAAGAAATGTTTTTCAACAAATGGTGCTGGGGATACTGGATATCAATCAGCAGAAAAATGAAATAACCCCTATCTCTCACCATTTACAAAAATTAACTCGAAATGGCTAAAAGACTTAAATACTTAAATACCCACTCCCCCCAAAAAAAACCATAAAATTACTGAAAGGAAACACTAGCGAGACACTTCAAAATACTGGAGTAGGCCAAGATTTATTGAATAAGACTCCTAACGTATGGACAATAATACCAAAAATAGATTGGGAGGGATTACTTTAAGCTCGGCTATGTCTGTTGGGTACATTGGGGGTAAAGAATAGAGATTCAGGGCCAACAGATCATGTGGAGTTCAAGATAACTGAATTCCACATGGCCTACTGAGTGGTTCGAGTCCAGGACCTAGTGGCTTAAAAAAAAGACTTAGCACATGTGTGTGTATGCCCCAAATCCTAAAACGAGAATGGAGGAGAAGGGATTGCAGTGTGGCCACACCCCTGAGGGGTCCTTCCTCACTTTCCCTTTCTCTCTGTCTCTGTCTCCGGTAAATTCATGTGCCCTATAGCAAAAATTGGAAAAAAGAAAGAAAGAAAGGAAATTCACAAATATTCTTTTTCATAAAAGAACAATGTCTTCATCAACTGATTAGAGTCAGGCAAGAAGACCAAGGGAGGCTAGAGGGCTGCAGAGAAACAGATAAGCAGATGCGAAGGTGAGTAGCTGCACAGAGAATGTGCCTTTAAAGGGCTGAAGAGGATTTCTTGAGTTCATGTATATTTATTAAATACAGATGAATATTCATCATGGTTAAAAGTTCAAACAAGTCATACAAGTGAGAAGGCCACCTCTGACCTCTTAGAGCATTACCACAATTGTACATAACTAATACTTGAATGTATAGCTGTCTAGTCATATTTAGCATCTTAAAAATCTACAAGTATGGAAACACTCAGTATCTATTATATAAACATTATTATTCCATGCATATGGAATAGAATATATTTTTGTTTCTTTCACTTAAAACATACCTCAGCAATTTTTCTCCATTAGTACTAAAAACCTGCATTCTTTTAAATTGTTCTATCATGTATCAATGCATAAGTTCA